>NC_138793.1:8141375-8208875 GCF_965178545.1 Coloeus monedula | reverse complement strand
CATCCTGGAAAATACCAATCGAATTTTACAATGGAATTAGTGACTAGATGTTTGAGTCTTATTGTGGAAGGAGTATAATAGATGTCTGAGGGGAAGACAAGGGGGATGAAGACACATTGGTCTTAGTAAGAACTGACAAAAGCCACTTAATTCTTCATCTGTGGTGGAGTGTTAGGAGGACACAGAGGTATGGTAGGGATCTGAATGAATGGAAAGAATAGGCTACAGCCTTCAGGTCCTCCCTAAACTCTGCCCAGGGTGTCTGATCTGAAATCTTTTCTCTCAGGTCTCATGCACAAGGAGAGGAGGGAGTGGGAAGGAAGTTTTGTCACTGAGACATACAGCTAGGTACAGGTGATGGAGAGGTTTTGGATGTGCAAATACAGTTTTACCAGTCGGACAGCTCCTTATCCATGGCCCTCCAATTACTCCACTGTACTTGTCATTCTCCTTGGAAGTTCAGGGGTTTTTAAAGAAAAGACCAAACTGTTTCTAATGGTGCCAGAGAGATTGCAGTTTAAAACCACATGATTAAAAATAAGTTTCTTTAAAGCCCTGAATTCTGTTTATAAAAATAGATGTTGAACATACGGTACAACATAAAAATCCATGTGGTCCTGCAAAAAAAAAAAAAGTAGAAAGCACTTTAGCCTAAACCAGATGTGCGAAAGAGAGCTCCTAAACGTATTTTGTATTTTTTATTTGTGTGTATGTGTTTGTGTATGTGGGAGATATTTTTGGTTCCTGCTAGGCTTCTTTGCAGCAAAGCCCCTTTCTAGAATTTACTTTCCTTTATTAGAGTTGCAGCTCGGCTTTGTGTGGGCCTCTGGGGGTTTTGGCCAGCCGTTGGCAATTTCTCTCAGACACCCAATTACCCCTGACGTCAATGCCGTCTCTCCCATCTCCCTTGGGTGCCCACATTTTTTCCTTTGTAACACTAATAGCTGACTAGCTAAGTGCCTGTTATTTCCTTGGCAGAAGATTTGATTGTGTTTTGGGCCGGATACTAAATCCAAAAACTATGTAAAAATGTCAATAGGTGAGTGCACATTGATTTCGGTTAGTCACAGTGATATTTGAGCCCCTTTGGGGGCTCTGTCTGGGGAAGTATTTTACAAGAAAGATAATATAACAGAAAATTACTGGAGCTGCACAGGTCTCTGGTGGATTTCTTAGGGGCCTGCTAAGTTTCTGTAGAATCAACAAATGCTTTATTAATCTAAATTTGCGGTTTTGTTCCTGCCTCTCTTCAGACGGTTCGGGCTCGCCGGAGGAGGCTCGGCGGGAGCGGGGCGGCCGGCGGCAGAGCCCGGCCGGGCCGGGGGGCGGCGGCGGGGCCGGGGGCGGCCGCGGGCCCCTCCCCGCCCGGCCGAGGGCTGCGGCGGCAGATAACGCGGGGGACGGAGGGGGTCCCTGCCAGCTGTGCGGGGCCGGCGCTGACTGGGAGCGGCTGATAAGAGCCCCGCGCGGGAGCCAGCCGGCAGCGCCGCTCCGCCAGCGCGCTGCGGGGCCGCGGCGACTGGCAAAGAAAGTTAAACACAACTGGTCCGGGGGCGGCGGGGAGGGCTGTGCTGGAAGATAATGGTAATTGATTGAATCAAAGTCGCAGAGCAGCCTTGTTTTTCCTCGCAATTAATTTTTTTTTTCTAATTTTCAGACCGAAGTATCCGAAGAGCTCAGGTTGCACCGAGCACATGCTGCACTAAAAGATAATAAGCACATGCCCTCTTCAGCTTTTTTGGGGGAAATTCAGGCCAAGAAAAGGCACAATTAAATAGAATGCACCCCCCTTAAAGTTACGAGCACACGGTTCCAAGCTCAGCGGAGCGTGCTCTTAAGGACAAGGAAAATCAATGGCTTTTTCAGGTCGCCAGGCTGTGTGCTTGCTGGCTAGCAGGGACGAGCAGTCAATTTTGCCCACAAAGCCAGCAGATAGTGACACCAGAGAAGGGGATTGTCAGGGGACTGAGTTGTGCAGTGTCCACACATTGGGCATTTCTGCAGCCCTTCTTCCTCTCCTGCTCCCCACCACAGCCTCACGCCCCACAGCTCAAGATGTTTGCAGAGGAAAATAGAGACACATGCCATTTGTATTTTTGTATCAGTTACTTTCCAGGTTTAGTTTAGCCAGTTTGGATCTTTTTCACCAGCAACTTGTTGGCCAGAAATTTTTCTTCACTTTTAAGGGGATTCCCTGTATAGCATTCAGGACTAGTAGTATAGTTTATGTGCCTTGAATAAATAAAACCTTTTAGTCTTTGGCAATTGCATCTACAAGCAGTAAAATCTTATGTCAGCAGACTGTGTAGAGTGCAGGATACCTAATAATTAGTAAACCATCTAAAAAAGTCTTCTGCTTGATCAGACGTGGTGCTTAATGTATAGTGCTGTAACTTGCCCAGCACATAATTAGTATTGAGGGTGGAAAAGCCCTCCTCTATGGACCATAACACCACAGACCTAAACTGACATTTTTTCAAACATTAGAGTTTTCTTTCTTTAGTGGACAACATTTCTTTGCTCGTTTTAAAAATCATTCTCTAAGAATTAGCAGACTGTAATAGTGTATTGTATATCTTAAATGAACCTTGCAAGCTCTAACAGTGTATTCTTCTTTCCATATAGGCACTGTGTAGGGTGGGCAGGCAAGCAGTATTGTAGTGCAAGAGAGATCAAACGTTGGATAGGAAAAAAAACCCAAACCTAACCTGGGAAATAAAAATTAACCAACCCATTTTTGCAGTCATTTTGTTGGATCCCATCCTGGAACAAGTATATGTATGGAAGTGCTAGGAAAATGAATGGTCCTTATTGAGGTAAGACACTATGGTTTATCTAATAATGAAGAAGTTGAGATTTTCACTAGAGCTCTGTATGTTTTCCTCAGAATGGCAACAGGAGATTTCTTTATGTGTGGGCCAAATTCATAGGATTTCTTCCCAACTAGTGAAAGCGTGGAGCATTTGCTGTCTGTTTGGGCAGGAGCAGGGTATCCTGATATTCTATCAAATAGACTAATAGGTGTCCTCTGCTGAAAGAGCTGGTAATCTGCCTTGTCATGACCATTGGTTATGAAAGGAACAAGTCAGCTGTGAAGAAAGATGACTTTCTTGAAGGCACCATGTAAAATCTTCGGCCTAATGCCAACACAACCGTTGCTGATCAACTTTGGCCAGGACATGGCTCAGATTAGAGACTCCCCGTGTGGAAAAAAGTGGTTTTTTCTTTTGTCTTACAGTCTTGAGAGCCTACTGGGTTACTGCTGCCGACCTTCTGTCTTTGACATTTCAGGTTCCAGTGTAATTAAACCCACAACTGTAATGTGGTCTTTTAGCCACTCTGCTATGACCGACAGATGACACTGTCCTTCTCTACCTTAAATACAGCTGGTGAACTACTCCTGGGCAGTCAGATGTTTTTAGACTAGAGCAGTGCTTGGTAGCACCCCTTTCATCCTCCTCCCAGCCTGGCCCGTGTACTCAGTCTGTTGGTCTCAGAAGTGCTGACAGCAATGTGGAAAACAAAGTCTTTGCCAAAGCAAAAGCACTATGAGGTCATTTGGATAGATAAAAGTAAGTGAAATTCATGGAGATAAGGTGCACCCACTCAGCACCTGCCCACCTCTGTGCTCATTTATGCTAAGGCACATTGCTGCCAGCAGGGCTGCTGCCAGGGCTCTGCTGGCATCAAGCACTCCCTGGGCTGAGCCACCAGCCCTGGCTGGGAGGGGCATGAGGAAAGGACAAAACCAGCTTCTGCTGGAAAGATTTAAAAAATGACCCCTCTGCTAAGATGCAATGCTGAGTTTTGGGGTGTGGGCCAGTCTGTAGGGCACTGGCAGTTGGCAGCCACAGGCAGCTGGAGGAGCTGGCCTCTAGTGAAGCAATTCCTGAAATTAAAAGGGGGCAGGTTTTAACTTAAAACCGAAACAAAGAGCACGGCTGGCTGTGCTGTTCCAGGTCGAGGCGCATTGGTGGCTGTAGGTTTTCCTGTGTTGTGTCACCTCCAGTGCGGGTGCTGGGCGTGTGAGACGCAGGCACAGCAGAGCTGCCGCAGCAGGACAGACACGCTGCGCTCCCTGAGCTGAGGTGGGACCTGTTCTCCTGAACCACACCCATGTCTGTGGGGTGCAGAGGGGCCAGGGGCTGCAGTGGGTGGGCAGGGGGGTGGTGAAGGGGAAGGCAAGGCAGGGGTCAGTGGTGGCAGTGACGGAAAGCAGGCGGCTGGCGCTGTGTGGGGGACACAGCAGGGACGGTCCCTCTGAGGACAGAGGGAAGCAGGCTGTGGGACTGCCTGCAAATAGTGGGGTGAGTTAAGATACCTTAAAGACACCTTCTCAGTAGTTTGCTGGGCAACAGACTTGTACGCTTGTTTTGCTACATCCTAGCTTTTAAATGTACAGTGGGAGATAAAGGACACACTAGAGGAAAAGCTGGGTGAATTCCCAAAGCAGGGAAGGTAGGAGAGTAGATACAGGGCAGCAGCTGCTTGGGAGCTGGCAGCGAGAGGAAGTATCAGCATGGAGGGGAGCAGAAAAGGAGGAATGGAGAGGGAAACATCCCCAAAATTATTTCTATCCCTTTGTTAAGAACTTGGGACATTGGTGAGTGAAACAACTCCTGGTTTTCCTGGAGCATTTCCTTTCCCCTACATTTGTACTGGCCTGTATGGCCTTGCAGCCCAGGTCTTTTTCCGCTCCTGGGTGCGGGTTACACCTACTACCAAAGTGGCACTAAGGTATTAGGATGGTTTTCAGGTGACTGCTCTGACAATGGGGTTGTTCTTGCCCTATAATTCACAGAGCTTCACTCAAGTCACAGCCAGAACATTACACCTGCCCCGGAGAATGAGGAGGAAATTCACCAGGTTATTTTAAGTTGATTCTGTGGAAGCATGTAGGAATATTTCCGAGTTAAACTCAAAGGGAAATGATCAGATTGGCTGCAGATTTCATCAGGTTTATAGTTGTATTAGTAATCTCACATGAATCTTTAAAAATGTTTTAGAATTGAAAAACTTAAAGGTTTTGAGAAAACTTGTTGCACAAAAATGATCAGTATGAGTATGTATCTCATACAGGACAAGTAGGCAAGTTCAGTAAGGCATCAGTTACTTTATGTTGAGATAGCCATGTGAACATAAGCACTTGAGCAGTGTGAATAGCCATTAAGAAGCATCAGAGTTCTGCTTTGTCCTTTAGTTGTAGGCAAGTGTGCAGGAGACTTGTGAAATTTTTCTTTCAGCTCTGTTAGTGCCAGGTTTAAGGAGTGTTAGCTGAGCAATAGTGCCTTTCTGAAGCACATAATCTTTAACTTTTCCCCCTTAATCTTTAAATGTGCATTAAATTCACCTAGGTCTTGTAATTTTGACAAATTTTGTTCTTTGTTTTTTGTTTGTTTGTTTGTTTTGTTTTTTCCTGGATCTTCATTATGTGCAGAGCAGTCTTTCCATTGCCAAGCATTGATGCTCTCTTTTATATTGCTTTTATAGCCCCCCATTGTCCCGGGTCTTGGGTTCACAGAGCTGGTAGACAAAGCAGTTGGCAAGGAGAGTGAATGACTTCAGGAAAGGATAGACTTGTGTGCTCTGACCACAGAGACAACAGAAATGTAGAAGGGATGGGAAGAGGGTGAGCAAGGTCATGAAATCAGGGAAGTGAATGGATTGTATTCCAGAGAAAGGTTAGAGTAATAGGACTGGAAATGGGGACAGAGGATGTGAGTCGGGGGGGAACTGGCAAGAGGAAGATGAGAAATGTCAAAAGAGCATGGGGAGAGAAGAAGGGGAATAGACCAGTAAAAGGTAGAGTGGATCTGGAAGCAGCAACTAAGAAGTGAAACACACAGGCTCAGATTGTCGACTCAGAAGAAGATGTGGGAAGTGTAAGATGAAAGGAACAACTTCAGCAGGGAATAATATCTTCCATTCTTAAAAAAGTCCAAAACTTAGTAGAAGGAAGAAATGAATCTACTTGGTTTTACTTTTGGCCAGGCAGTTCTGCTTCCTTTTCCAACACTGATGGCTGTCTCATGATTTCCCTGACACATTGTCATAGAAATGGACATGGAAAGCAAATGTCCTGCTTCTAGGAAGCATGGTCAGGTAGTGTCTTCTCTACCCAGTGAGAGATGGGCTTCCAGTAGCTAGCCTATTTAGAGTAATTTTTTTGGTAAAGTATCCTAAAAAAAAAAAGAAAAAAGAAAATGACTGGTGACTTTCTTCTGGCAGCAAAAAAAAAAAAAAAAAAAAAAAAAAAAAAAAAAAAAAAGACTTTGAGAAACAGTTTATATGGAGGTGATCTCCATATGCCCTTTCCAGGCTAAAATACTCTGTGATTGAACCTTCTGAGGAAAAAGAAAATGTGAAGTTTGAGTTTTGTTTCTGGTGCAGGTTGAAAAGGCTTGATGAGCAGTGCTCTGTTCTAGTAAAGTTGGATGAGAATTAACCAAGTGATTGACTTCCACAATCCCAACAGCAAATGTTGACTGAGTTCCTGGGTAAATAACTCAATTAGCTCTGCAAGATGCCCTTCTTTTGGGTGAGAGTCAGGGACCACTTTAGGATGTCACCCCCTTTGCAGGAATGCCCGTGGGTTTCCAGAAAGTGAGACTGGAAAAGGCACACATGCTCCTGGTGATAGGAGCTTGAGCTCATTACTCTGATTTTTAGATATGCTGGCATTGTCTCAATAGCCTGCACTCACATTTATGGCCTTTCCAGACTACTTATCTAGGAGAGAATGTGTGCTCAGCCTGCTCCAGTTATGTCTGAGCTTGAGCTCAGGGCCCAGACAAAGCACACCATGGCTTGGGCAGCCCCAGTATTCCACTCTCAAAGATGCAAAGGCAAAACACAAAGTGGAGGTAGCTCTCCATGCAGATCTTTACATTCTGGACATCCTGTTTGGTGGTCCCACTGTCTCCTGAGACTGACTGAACAACTGCATCAAAAATAGCTGAACTATTAGAAAATTATTCCCTCCCATGAATGAGCATGTAGGTATTTTTCTAATGAGATAAAAAAAATAGTCTTATTCTGCACCATCCATATTAGTTTGCACTCCAATTAATTCCTTCTTGTTAATTTATCTTGAAATGTTTTGAAAGATTTCTCAGCATCTACCAGGACATTTTGTGGGACAGTCTATGGAAAGGACAGAACATTTGCTGAAGAGCCTTTACTGTATTTTCCCATTAGAATTCTCTACTCAGTGCTAAGATTTCAAGAGGCTTTGAGTGAGCTGGTTGAGCCTCCTTTTGAACCCATCACGGATTTTTCTTTGTATTTTATTTCCTTTAAAGATTATTTCCTTCCTTATGGCAACCACCTTTTGCAAATGAGTAAGGCATTCCAGTTCTTCCCAGCTTTTGCCCCATTTACCACCTTCCAAAAAGGTTGCTGTGGCTGTATGACCGCATCTCAGATTTTCCCTGGAGGGATCTCTGATTTCTTTTCAATCAGTTCATTTAATTGACCATGTTTATTTCCCTAGCCCTTGTGGCTCCCTGAGTGCAGCTATTCGTCAGAAGCTGGATCTTAAGCATCCTTTTCATGTTTTACCTGGAGAATTTCTTGAACCATCTCATCTGTTCTCAGCATTTGGGGCTAAGCCCAAAAGAGAAGCTCTCTCAATCAAAAGGCTATCTAAATGGGTAATGTGATACTTTGAGACCTGTAACAAGGAGGCAAATGTCCCAGTCCCACTGCTCCCATGCTGATCTCACCAGAGCCACAGTAGCTTTGAAGGCTCGTTTGGGCAAGGTTCCCAACGTGGATGTTTGCAAGACAGCTAACTGGAACTTGGTACATGTACCTAGCATACTGCTTAGATGTAGAGCCTAGGCATGATGCCCACTTTGGAAAGCAGCTTTGTAGTCTATATTTGCTTAATTTAGTCCTCAGCTGTCCTCCTGAGAATGGCTGTTCGCTGCATGTTAGTGTCCAAGAGCAGGAAGCAATGGAGGCAACTTTCATCAGAAAGAAGATGAAGTAACTTGGCACTCATTGGAGTTTGGAGGCTAAATTGCCTCTTAGAAGATCATCCTTACTGCTTGTCTAAGGAGTTTCCAAGCTGTAAATGGGATGGGAAGAAGGATGCCTTTGTATCCTGTGTTCCCCTTTTCTAGATGTTGTCTTGGTGACAGGAGCTTCCTTCTTCAAAGTCTATAAAATTCTGTTTGAATGCTTTTCATGCTCTAGTTTGGCATACAGCATAAACCCAAGCAAACTGACCTGAGACAGGAATGCATTTTCCTCTTCAGTGACTGCTGTCTGTGTCCACTGCTAGCATCTATATTAGCAAATACAATTTCTTGGAAACATCCTGAAGCTTTTCTTTTCCAGAATATTTTTAGTAGTAACAAAGCACTGTTATTTCCTAGAAAGTTTGGTCAGGTTCTTCCACATCAATTTTTACATCCCTGTTCTATTACTTCCTTATGACACTTACTTTTATACCATCTTTTTGAAAATAAACATTCAGGGGTTGGACTAGATGATCTCCAGAGGTCTCTTCCAATCCTGGCTATTCTGTGAAACTTAAGTCAGGAGTAATTAGAGAGAAATGCACCACATTTGTAGCATAAATAGAAGGAAGTAAATGGTATGATGTGTCACTACAGTCAATAGTCAAATATCCAAATTTTAATCTTGAGGGCTGAGTTAAATAAAAAGAGATCCTTTTAAATAACTTGACATTCCCTTAATGATCCAGGAAAGGTAAATCTGAACATTTGACTTCATTGCAATAATACAGCTAGTTTAAATTTTTATTATTTTTAGGCCTGCAGCCAGCAGGCTGGAGTAAGTTATTTGCAGTGTATTTTTAAAGTCCATATTGAAATATTAGCCATAACTGTCTGCTGTGTATAAAAAAAAAAGGAGGGGGTGGGTGGGGGGTGGGTGTATGTTTGAAGTTTAATCATGCTTCTACTTATGCTCAGTCCCAGAGCAATCCTTTTTTCTGCTGCTGAGCTCAAACAGCTAGTAGCCAGGTTTGATCTGCTGCCCCATGGAGCAGTGCCCTATGTGAATTTGAAGTTTTCTCAACCCGGGAGGCCTGCAAATAAAGACTAGCCTCAGGTAGCCAGAGCTCTCCTTCCCAAAGCAGCTCCTGGGGCGCTGCCTGGAGCAGTCCTCCTGAAATTGTTTCAGGCAATTGCTACAGAGTATTTCTACTACTGCCCTTCTCACCCCTCCTTCCCTCTCCTCCTCCTGGTGTAAGGGAGGAGTTTTGGAGTCCAGGAGTCCTATTTGACTTTAATAAAATGAAGAAAAAACCCCCAAAAAATAAAAAGCAGAGCAGCTTGTAGGGAACTGGCACAGACTGTGGAAACAGGAGCCACAGCAAGACAAAACCCAGTGGCCTTCAAAACTTTTTTCCCTTCTTTCTCACCACATGACTTGGAGGATGTGGACAGTAATTAAAGGACCCCCTAGCTCCTCATTTTCTGTGCCTGGTCCTTTGATCTGGTTCATGTCGGGTAGCTATTTTCATTGTTCCTGTCTTTTCTTTTATTCTCACCCAGCCCCTTTGATGTGAGCAATGATGATCTTTAATTCCAAAATAGGAGATGGGCAGGATAGCAGTACTGGCCTTATATAATGCATCTTTCACATCTTATTTTTAAACTTGAGCATAATAGGTGTAAGTCAGAGAGCCTGGGGAGCATTAACCCTTTCCATGCAGGGGAGCTGCTGAGGAGGTTAAGAGCCTATCACTTTTGGTAATGTCAGTCAGGTTAATCTTCTGTAGAAGATGCCTACAGATGCATTTGTGAAAACTATTATTATTATTATTATTATTATTATTATTATTATTATTTTCCTGCAAATATGATGGATCTCAAAATATAATCTGGAGGGAGTTTGTCCTAATTGTTCCCATGTGGGAAAAATGTGCTGAGAAAGAACAGTAAAGCTAATGCAGTTATTCTGACTGGCTTCACTTGGCAGCACAGTGGGAGCGAAGCACACTGTTTATTAGCGTATGTTAATAAACTATAAGGGACAAGCTGCAGGTGGCAGTTTATAAACCGTTAGCTCAGGTAAGATAGATGACAATATGGAGGTTATTAGTAACATTAGCACAAGAGAAGGGCTGGAAGTTCTTAGTGTTGTCTGGAAATCACAGAAACCCGGTATATCTCTGTGTTATGCCTCTTCGTTACGGGATGCACAAACCAAGTAGCTGCACTCCAGCCAGGGTGGGCGGCACTGGAGCTGGAGCACCTGGTGCCAGACCATCAGAGCTGGCACCTGCAGGAACCTCTCTGCCAGCCACCCGGGGGACACTTCCCTGCCAGGCTGCGTGGGGTGGCACGTGGCACTCCTGTGCCGTGCTTTGGGTGGTGGCACACAAGGCCGTGTCCGTGCCGTGCTTTGGAGGGTGGCACACGGGGCCGTGTCCGTGCCGTGCTTTGGAGGGTGGCACACGGGGCCGTGTCTGTGCCGTGCTTTGGAGGGTGGCACACGAGGCCGTGTCCGTGCCGTGCTTTGGAGGGTGGCACACGGGGCCCTGTCCGTGCCGTGCTTTGGGTGGTGGCACACGGGGCTGTGTCGGTGCCGTGCTTTGGAGGGTGGTGGCACACGGGGCCGTGTCCGTGCCGTGCTTTGGGTGGTGGCACACGGGGCCGTGTCCGTGCCGTGCTTTGGAGGGTGGCACACGGGGCCCTCTGTGCCGTGCTTTGGGTGGTGGCACACGGGGCCGTGTCTGTGCCATGCTTTGGGTGGTGGCACACGGGGCCCTGTCCGTGCCGTGCTTTGGGTGGTGGCACACGGGGCCCTGTCCGTGCCGTGCTTTGGGTGGTGGCACACGGGGCCGTGTCCGTGCCGTGCTTTGGGTGGTGGCACACGGGGCCCTGTCCGTGCCGTGCTTTGGAGGGTGGCACACGGGGCCGTGTCCGTGCCGTGCTTTGGGTGGTGGCACACGGGGCCCTCTGTGCCGTGCTTTGGAGGGTGGCACACGGGGCCGTGTCCGTGCCGTGCTTTGGAGGGTGGCACACGGGGCCGTGTCTGTGCCGTGCTTTGGAGGGTGGCACACGGGGCCCTCTGTGCCGTGCTTTGGGTGGTGGCACACGGGGCCGTGTCGGTGCCGTGCTTTGGAGGGTGGCACACGGGGCCGTGTCCGTGCCGTGCTTTGGAGGGTGGCACACGGGGCCCTCTGTGCCGTGCTTTGGGTGGTGGCACACGGGGCCCTGTCCGTGCCGTGCTTTGGGTGGTGGCACACGGGGCCGTGTCCGTGCCGTGCTTTGGAGGGTGGCACACGGGGCCGTGTCGGTGCCGTGCTTTGGGTGGTGGCACACGCGTGGAGCACAGCACAGTGGCCGCCGAGCTCCTGCAGTGTGGGCAGCCCCCGGGCGCCCCGCCGCAGCCCCAGGGAGGCAGGTGGTGCTGGCGGAGCCCCTGCCCGGGGTGTCCCCGGGGAGCGCCGCATTACCGCGGTCCCCATCTGCCTCGGCGGCCCCTCCTCCCTCCGGGCCCCAGCAACAATGGCTCTGCGGCTGCTGCTGCGCCCTGCCCGAGCCGGCCCGGTGACATTTGCAGGGTTCAGCCGTCACAGCACAATCCGCTCGGGAAATGCGGCTGTAATTGTAAATAGGGAGCCCAGAATTTTGAAACTTCAGGTCTCGAGGCACCCGCGCCATTAGGGGGGAGCTCAGGTCTCCCCGGTGCCTTTTATTTTAGGATTTGTGACTATCTGAAAAATTGGAAAACTAGAGGTCTGCTGCTAAGCCACTTAAACATTAATGTTTGAACATCATGTCACTGGTTTTTCTGTTCAGAAGAGGACCCAAATGGGCACAAATTAAAAAAAAACTTAACATTTTCCTGATAGAATTAATTGGAAGCAAAATATAACTAATTGTCAATAAAAAATAACAAAGAAGCAGTGAAGATAACAAAGATTAAGTGTGGTAATGGACAGAGGCAGCTTGATAAGTCTGATTAAGTTTTAGTTTAATGTCTGCTTTTTTTTTTCATTCACAAAAAATACACACATGAGTACTTTTGCATCTGAAACAATTTTAGATGTGGATTTATACCTTCATGACACCCACTCTTTTAGGAACATAAAATGTGTATTATGTTTGTGTAGTTTTTAAAATAACAGCTGTTTATTAGATAACTTTCAGGGTAACTCTTATTATATGTTATAGTCCTGGATCAGCAGAGTAGTTCAGCAGATGCCCAACTTGAACACCTGATGGGACACGTAGGCTTTTCAGCCTGTACTTGCTTAAACCTGATCACATGCTTAAATACTCTGCTGTACAGGGGCCAAGAGCAGATGTAGTGAACACCTATAATTAACTTTGTTAAATGCCTTACAATATGCCACTTGTTTCCATGTGCTTTTAAATTTCCCAATTGTACATTATTTGGGCTGAACTTCTGTGTGTTTGTCCTTGTCTGTAGAGCTCTTTTTTTCCCCATTAAATGTGTTTGGTTCCCTCAGAATATTTCTGTTAGGCATGAAGGAGGAAAA
Organism: Coloeus monedula; assembly: GCF_965178545.1. Lineage (NCBI taxonomy): Eukaryota > Metazoa > Chordata > Aves > Passeriformes > Corvidae > Coloeus > Coloeus monedula. The sequence continues at coordinate 8,196,388 of NC_138793.1, read as the reverse complement.
ATTCTCTTCCAGTTCTTCCAGTACAGTTCATTTTTAGTACCAGTGGTTTTGTAGCTGGAGTGCTTTAAGGAAATAAGGGAAGGAAAGGTTGTAGAAAGGAATAATATTTCACTGGAGCAGCTTCTAGAGTTGGAAAAAGCAGACACACTTCTGAGACCTGGCAAAGGGAGGTGGAACCTGTAATCTTGTCCACTTTTTCCAGCTATATCAGCTAATCTAATAATAGAAGCTTATAGGGCGATGTAATTTCTTTTTTTAGGCAGAGAAAACAAACACTGAAATTGCAAAGGGGAAAGTTGGCACCAATACATTCCTCAATGAGTACTAGGGCCCTTTCTTCACTTGGAAAGGCAAAAAAAATCCCTCTTTCTAAAGCAACCCTGTTTTAAGGGCTCAAGCACTCCCAGATAGCCTCTAGTTAGGTTTCAGCAGTCTAATGAAGCCTGTCTTTTTTGTGATTTCACTGCACATACTCCCTGCCTGCCTTGATTGGCAGCTGGGTAGCAGACCTCTGCAGCTGTGACAATTTGCCTGAGGGAGACTGTAAGTGTCTCATTGAAACTTGCATTGTAAAATCTTCCAAAATGCCTCCCATAATATTAGGCACAGGAGAAAAACACAGGTGTGAAAAACTTTCATAGATCCCACGAGTTCAATGTCTCTTGGCAGCTTTGGTGGATTCAGTGTTATAATATAAATTTTAAACTTGCTCTTACAAAACAGAAGTTGCTTCGTCTTCTGTCACAAGAAGTGGTGAAAACCAGCAGCGCCTGCACCACGCTTGCCTTTCCAGGGCGATGAGGATTGGTTATCCATGGGTGAAAGCTGTCTACCTGCTGTAAGTCAGCAGTGTATTCCAGCACAGAGAGGACACAGGTGTCCCCTCTGCTGAGGCATTTCATTGGGTACAGCAGAATTTTAGGAGCTCCTGTTTTCCGCGTGAAGGCATGGTCTCATCCTGTCCAAAAATGAGCACTCGTTGATTGATTCAGCTTCCAGTGAAGGAGGGATTTGAAAACCTAAGAGGTGTCTCCATGAAATCAACTTTCCTGTATGTATGTACAATCATTTTCTCTTCCACTGGTTAAGTAGCTTAACGTACTCCTCACTGGCACATAGGTGAGATTCAGCATTGCCAGCATGACTGGAAGCTGAATCTCGGCTTCTGAATGCCTGATCCTTTTGCCGGTGTGCTTGTTCCCAACTGCTTGCCTGTGTGTTACAGCAACTTTGCTTCTTACGTTTGCCATAAAGGAATCTCAATATGACTGCAGCCTTAAGATCTGGCACTTCAACAGTCTCAGTAGGTTCAACACAATATTCAGGAGTTAAAGTTCTGAAGAAATGCAAGCAGCTAAATTTAGACTTAAGAAACGTGCCTGATTTGAGTGAGCTGTGGGTATACTGATGCATGGAAGTTTCCCTGCAAGCCAGCCAGACTTTATTTGTTGCTTAAAGGGAGGAGATTTTAGTTAAGTTGGAACATTTGATTTGCTTTCTTGAATTGTTTTTGTTTAGTGGCTGTGTGCAAGGTTAAGCTTTAATAACATACCCGTTGTAATAAAATCATGCTGGTGAGTGATACATGTGGCTAAAAAGATTTAGATACACTACTCTGTTAAACTAATAGAATTTGGAAATGCTCTGGAAACAAGCACATAAAATAAGAACCAAAGGCAAATTTAAAGATTTTTTAACTCTTTCTGGGGCTAAGATTTTTCTGACCAGACTGGCCTGTTCTGTCAAGCTGGGTGAACAAGGCAGCACGGCTGCAGCCTTGATAAAAGAGAAACTGTTTTGAATTTTGTAACAAAAAGTGTTAATGCATCACTGAGTTTCTGCTGCAGTGTACTAATGACAGATCCAGCGACTAGTTAAAGCTGAAAATAACAAATCTCATATTCAAATGACATTCAAAAGTTTCATAAGAGACTCTCAATACTTTTCATCTTCTCTTCTGAAGTACAAACTTTGGCCATTTTAAGACAAATCAACCGTGCTGTAATATGTAGATTTTGTGAGTTGGTAGTTGCAGTAGGGCTGAGGTTGTTTTAGTTTCAGATTTTTATCAGGGTTTTCTGCTCTTGGTGCTTTCCACAGACTGTCCTAAGAGCCATGAAACTTGTGCTGATGTATAGTGATTCAATGTGCTGTAAACTGCACAAGAGGGCTCAGTTTCATGGATGTGTGAAGCTTTTGTGTAAATGTTTTTAGTGGTGTCAATTGAGAAGCTGAACTCAAAGTTCAGTTGAGCATTAGTGGTATCAATTGAAAGCTCGATTTGAGATACTCACTTGTTGAAACTGGTTCATTTCACAGGAACATTTTAAACAAACTTTGCAAAGCAGTTCACTGTTACATTTCTGATTTCATTGATGGGGAAACTGAGGCACAAAGCTATGGATTTTCTTACCTTTCTGATGCAGTTGAGGATGTTAGCAGAACATGGAGCCTCCAGAGAGTGCTGCTGATGTTATTGACTGCTGTGTACTGCTCCTTGCCTAGCAGGGGAGTCTAGTTTGTCAGAGGGAGGAGGTTTTGTCTCATCACCAAGGAAGGAAATGGATTTAAATGTCAAAGGTTGGGAAAGCCATTGTCTTCCCTTTTGTGGCAGTGAACGTGTCATGTTCCTCTGCTTACTAAATAAATAAATGAAACTATAAAGGAAATGGTAGTTTTGGAAAAAAAACCCCAACACTGTAATCCAGAGCATCTGTTTTCTACTGTATTTTTTCCCCTAGTCTCCTTTTATAATTTACATCCAAAGCATGAATTGACAGAATTTGGCAGAGTCGGATCTGTACAGTAGAGCTTAATGGTTTTGTAGCAGGGAATAAATAAAGCCCCTCAAGCCTGTTTAGTTCTCACCCATGCACGTGAGCAGGGAGTGGGGGAAGGAGTGTTGTATTTTTCTTGGAAAAAGACCTTTTCGGTTTCTCCTAATCTGGCACCTGGAGGTCCAGCTGTGCTGGCTTGAGGCTGTGTGTAGCCTTGTGCATGGGAAAGATGATGGACAGGCCGCTGTAGAGGTTGAAATGTTTCACGTCTCTACAGGCAATATGTATAGCTATATTTGTGAATAGCGGCAGTGCGAAATTGGAGGTGGAATTACTCTTCAAACAATGATTTGCCAATAGTGCTACAGTCTGGACTGGTTTCTGTTGTGATTTGTGGGGAGGGCCAGCAGCGCGTGGATTTTCCAGCTTTGCTTGCTCGTGCTACAGCAGCCATGGAGCCTCTGTGCCTGCCATCATTGCTTCCTGTCTCCATGAGCTGACTGTAAATTATTTTTCCTGGTTTGAGCTCTGCACATGGCCTGGAAATGTGTCACTGGTTATGTTTGGCTTGGTCTTCTGCTAATTTATACCAGTTTCTATTTCAATATATTTCCATTGGCTTAATTTGATGGCAGTATTTCTAATTTACTTGGGTATAAGTAAGAGTATTGGGTTCATTACTTCTAACAGTTTAGTAATCGGGATTTATTTTTGTTCTTCAGTCACACAAATGCCAAGGTTAATTTGCTCTTAAACACTTGATTTTCTAGGACATAAAACGATTCTATATTTAAAGAAGAAAATAGAGGACAGTTTTATTCTGCAAAGTGGTCTAGGTTGGGGGATGGTGGGTTTTGTTTGTTTGGATTACAGAACATAGAAAATGCTGGGTTAATATCTGAGAACTGAAAGATTTAATTTGCCCTCACTGGTACTCTTGGATCCTCTGGATTCTTCAGCTGTGGATTGGGAGCTTATATGGAGTGGCACTTACTTGGCCCAAAATGTTTCCAGTGCCCCTAGTAATAAGTGATTTTAATGGAGAACTTTTCACAGCAGAGGACTCAGAGATATAGTCTGTGCTTTAATAAAGATGCTATGTCTCCACAGTGTACATTAGTCAGTGAGTTAAACAAGCATCAACATTAAAACAGACATTATCCCCTGCAGTGTATTTTCTTAGTGCTTTGTCCGTTACAGTTCTCAAATGGTGAGGTTTCTAGTCCTTCCTGTTGGAAACAGCTCTTTTCTAACATTTATTGCGGATGTTTTCCCAGTGTCTAGCATAAAATTGCGCTTTCTGCTCTCCTCCTGCCCTCCCCAAATGCTTGGTGGAATGCAGTGATGGGGCTTACCGTACATGAACCCCTTGGAAGCAGTTCCTGCACCTTCTTTAGCTGTTCTTTAACAAAGATACATATAATCAGACCTTTTAACCTTTCTTCATAAATCAGTCCATCCTGCCCATTAATCACTTCTGTTGCCTTCTTCTGAATTCTCTCCAATTTGTCATCATCCTGTGGCTGGGGACAGCTCGGTGACCGCAGCCCTGCACAGAGGTTCAGTACCAGCCCACTGCACCCGAGGATCAGGATTTATTTATTTTGTCTCTCTTTCCTTTTGCTTCATTCCCAGTCAGAATATATCTCTTACCCACTCTGCATAATCACTTCTTTAAAACATTTATGGAGATAATTTGCAGTCTTACAGACCCTCTATCATTCTCTGATGTCCAGTTAGCAGAGGTTGAAAGGGCAAAGGATTGAATGTGACACTTTGTTTCTCTCCCTTCCTTCCTCCCTCCCTTCCTTCCCCACTCCCCACCTCAAAATAAACAACACAACTCTTCATTTGGTTCATATGGTCATATTGAATGTGAGGAAAGAGGTAGCATTAGAGAGGAAAAAAAGACGCTGAAAATATAATTGCCTAATTGTGAATCCTAAGCAGTGCAGGCAGCAGGGGCGGCCCTGACTGGAAGAATCAGAGGGTCACTAATTCATACTGCCAACATCCTAATTAGCAGTGCAAATGTAATGTTTATATTGTTGGGGATGGATTACAATATCCATTGTAGAACGGAAAGAAATAAATGAATTGTGTCAGTGGAGCTATGTAGAAAACACTCCTGCCACCCCATTAAACCATGAGAAGTAGCTTAGCTACTAAAAAAAGTTTGTTTTCAGGCTGATGCGCAAGTCTAATTGGGTTTCCAAAGAAAGGAACATGTTTTAATTATTAATTAGAAATCAGAGGAGTAAAAGAGTGAAAATCTGCTTCAGCTGGAGGTTTTGCTCAATGCTGGATTTCTCCTTAATAAGCTGAAACATTCCAGGCTTGCCTTAGTTAGCAGTTGGGTGCAGTGGCTTTACTCGGGGGGTAGACATCTTAATGCTCATGTAATTATCATGTAATTATTTTGTAATGTGGGATCAAAATTTTGCATAGATGGCATTCTTTCACTGAACTTGAAAAATAAAAAACTGTGTTCATTACTGCAGTGATTCAGTCATTTTGGTCTAAGAAGCAGGGTTCCCTCATCCCCCTCCCTATCTCTTTAAGACACAAATATTTTGGAACAGTTTTAGAGATGGTGACCTCAAGATGAATAGAATTATTTAATTTAGATTTTGTTGAATATTTATCAGATTTCTTGTTGGTAATACTGCCTTTCAACAGAAGTGTCAAGTGGGTTGCAATTATCATCAAAGATGATAGGTACAAATAAGCGATGATCCTGTCTGCTAACACAGGGTGTGCAGGTTCATAAAGGAGAATTCCTGTGGAAGTTGCTTTCTCTCTATGAATTTTCTTCCCTGTTGCCATTGAACTTCTGGAATCAAAGTTGTTAAAGACTGATAGACTTTGTCAGAAGATGTTAAGTGGATTATGACCCATCACAATAAATATTCCCAGTGGATTGACAGGGTATGTTGTAATGAACGGAGAGTATGGAGCTGCCTCTTTTGACTCGTGCTTTCTAGTGCCTAGAAGTACTCTTGAGCTGAGTTCCGCTCTGTTTACAACTGCACACAGCTTGTCTGCAAAGATGAAAATGTTATTGGGCCAGTGCCGTAGCTCTTATGACTGGAAATCACTGACAGACTGGATCCAAGCTGAATCAGCGGTTAAACCTGACAAGTTAAAGAACATAGCAAGAGCTGCTGGCTCTTGAGTTGCCAGATGTTTGTAGATGTGTGTCTTAAGGGGAGCTGCCCATTAAATGTCTCAGCTTTAATAGGAAAAGGGGATGGGAAAGAAGAGCATATGACTCCATATGGCTCCCTCAGTATGGCAGTTAATCCTTGTGTTAGTGGGGTGCAACTGTGAGGAAGTGCAGAGCTGTCTCCTGGTGTTGCTGTTTCATAGCAAAAAATCTGTGGAGGAGATGGGGAGGATACAGCTAACGTGAAGTGGATGGCTTCCTCTGGGGTTATGGCCTCCGTTAACTTGTAGATGAAGCATTATAATAAACAAAATATCTGACTTAACAGAACAACTGTTAAGAACATTTAAACTGGCCTTTCTTCATGTATCTGCTGAAATTATTATGTTTGAAAATGTTTGGTCTGTAGTCACAAATGAAGTAAAATATCCTGATTGTAGGCCATTGACCTCCTGTGTGTATATATATATATATATATATATATATATAGACTATAATAAAAGGCATATATAATATACCTTTTCCAAAACTCTGTTTTAAGAAAGAAGAAGATAGTTTCTTAGATTTTCTTTATCAGATAGCTGCACTGTGCTGTTCCACCCCTTCTCTGTAGTTTATTTACATGATGTTTAGCCATAAAGGATTTGACAAAGATAGATACCAATATCAAGAAGGGACACTATGATTTGTGTTGCTACCAAGAGCTAATTCTGCTTATGTGAATTGTAAGGTAGCTTTGCTCCCCCCTCCCTACTAACAAAGTTTTCCCTATTATCAAAAAGGAAACCATCTTCATGACTTGTATTCTCCCAGCAGAAGTCAGGTTAAGCTTCATGCTCTAGTGGAAGTAACAAGTAATTAAGAATAACAAGCAGTTGTGATTAAAAACTCAAAAGAAAACCTTCACTTTCAAGGGGCCATATGTTGGTAAAAGTGCTCCCCAGCTAAACCATATGGATGGGTGGAATGCAGGATCTCCTGCACGTTGGGAAGAGGCCATAATATTTGCGACTTGACATATTATTGTCACGTTTTGTTTTGATCATGCCAGACATCCACAGGTCTCTGTCACATCCTTGTAGGAGAATGAATGTGAGTCTCTGCAAACTAAGTGTCTTAGGTTCAGAGTTAAAAAGCAAGTGTGCCTTTAATTAAAACAAGACCAGCTTCTAACAGAAGTTGCCCTGGTTAGGTGATGTAGTCAATGATCCTGTCCCCTCCCCTCTCTTGCTGGAACCTGGAAAAACAGCTGCAAGTACCATTTTGAAGACTGTTTTGCCAAGTGTCTGGCAAATGCTTCATGTATAAACATCCATCTTTTCCCTCTGTGGGCAAAGAGCGAGCCCAACTCACTTGTATGTTCATTGGTCACACTAAGAAGGCTTAATACACCATCCAGTAACATGCTTTAGCTTGAAAAGTGGAACTGGTCCCTTATTTTGTGGTGGCTGCTTTATCCCTTTATGAAAAAGGAAGCACAGAAGCTCCTATTGTGGAGCAAAACCAGAGATGTGTGAGAGACCATAGACAGTCTTTAATCAACTTGAGCAGCCTCATGGAGACCTTGCAACAGGGTTTTAGGCTGAGATTAGTACAAGAGTACACACTGATATCTTAGAAAGGGACATCACGAAGCCTCGTGTGTGTGTGTGAAGGGACTGCTGACACTGACATCTAATGTCTTGAATATGTGTTCTGCTCTTGTGCCTCCTGGCACAACCTTGGTAGTTTCTTCATCCACTGCAACTTCAGGAAGCTCATCTGGTTGTATGGGAGAGGATGTGATTAGCAGCAGTGGCATGTGCCTAGCACTGCTGTGTGATTTGCAGAGGTACTTGTGAGATGCCTAAAGGGTGTTTATGTTCATGTTGCCATTTTCAGTAATCAACTCTTATTGATTCTTTCAAGAAATCAAAGTCATTTTATAGGAAAAAATTATGGAGGTTTCTCTTTGATCTATGGATTTTTGATTTCCAAAACCTGCAGCAACTTAGAAGCTTTCTTACTTTTTGGCCCCCCTGTGCTTCAGGACACACATAAACCTGTCTTTGAACCAGTCTGGGAAGTGTTTGACTGGAACACTTGCTGATGTACTGTTTTTCTTCCTAAGCCTACTTGCTGCTTCCTTCTTGCATGAAAAAGCTGGCCCACCTCAAGCACCAGTGATAACCCCAACACAGTCAAAATAATCTCCATATCTAATTTGCATGCAGGCAGCATCAAGTTTAGGAGGTCAGTAGTATATGGTTTGCAAGTTCTTGCATTCCACATTATCAGTAGAAGTGTTTTTAATGGAATACATACTCTAACACAAGCAATAAATTCAGGCCCTATAGGCATGGATTTAGGTATTGTTTAGTCTTCCTTAGTTTAGGGAGGCTTTCGCAGTCAGCTACCCTGCAGTGGGCTAATGCTGGCTGGCTGCCAGATGCCCATCCAGCTGCTCTCTCACTCCCCAGCCTCAACAGAACAGGAAGGGAAAGTAAGATGAAAAAGCTGAGTTGAGGTAAAGACAGGGAGATGATTCAGCAATTACTGTCATGGGCAGAACAGACTAGATTTGGGGAAAACAAACTTAAGTTTACTTCATGCCCCAGGAGTGCTGGGCAATGGGGGCTTATGGCCAGTCCAGTGATGGTCAGTCAGTGGTGGGTCTGTTGTGGAGCCAGCTGTATCCAGCACAGGGCAGCCCCTGACCCCTGCAGCCCCCACAGCACAGCCTGGTCACGCACATCCAGTGCACGCTCACATTTCCACCCTGTGCTGCGTAGCACGGCCCGGCCAGCCTGACCCCTGGCCTCCAAGCAGATGTCTCCAACTTTTCTTGCCTGCTGTCAGGGTAAGTAGGTGATGGGCTCTCACATGAATGTTGATCCTGAGCCTGGCTTGTGGAGGCCCTCTTTGATGTTTTATTTTGGCTACTTGCCAGGGGGTCCAATTTTTAAAACATAGGGGTAACGATCAGATTATTTTTATTATCCTTGCTTCAGAATTCACTGTTCTGCAGACATCATTTCCTGCACTCTTGCTGGGTAGCAAAATGTCCCCGAGAAGGATGTGCCACCAGATGCAAGATCTGTTTCTGTATTGCTGGGAGGAATAACACAGGGATTGCAAAAGTTGTTTGACTGTTCAAATATTAATGTCACAAACTGTGGCTTGCTCTTCACTGCTTTACTCATTTAGCCATCCCAGAGCACTATTTGGAAACAAGCACAATGCACCTGGTGGGTCAAGAAAAGCCTTCCCTGCTTTTGTTCTGGATGCCTGGTGATGTGTGTTAGTGTGTTGTGGTGCAAGAGTAAGTGTATGTTGTAGAAAAACTCAGTATAGAATTAATACCTGCCTGGAGGTTTCTATGTACTTAGGTGGGAAATTCAGCCTTATCCATCCTTCTTTGTGTTTCACTCTTCAGAATAAGTACCATTCAGATTTATGGGCTGCCTAATTTATTAATCTGAGTAAAAAGAAGACAAAGATATATCTGACTCATAGAATATAATCTTTTGGGCAGATCAGGAAGATGAAGAAAAGTACTGAGTGCTGGCTTGGAATAGGAATCTTCAAATATTATCATTTGATCTAGAAATAAACTGGCAGAGCACAAAGGTTGCCTACATTTAACATTCATAGCATTTTACTACTAGATACAGTGCTTAACTCAGATGTCAGAAAATAAGAGACTTTGCACAAAAGCTGGGTTTTATTCATTTTGTGACACTCTTCCTAATGCTACCCAAACCAGCATGTGTTGGTCTAATTGCCCTTCTTATCTCCATTTTTATATCACTGTAACTCTTTGGAATTTGGAAATTCTTGATTACCCTGTGTACTGTAACATTTGAAACTGCTTGGCCTAACTGTATTTTGATGCCCCTGCTTGCTTTAAATGGCAGAAGCACTGAATATAAATTAGAATATATTAGTATTTTGCTGACTTAAAAGATGACATTTATTGTGATGCATAAAGGGTTAATCTTAGACTTTTAGCTCTGAGCTTACTTTATTGAGCTTCTGCGTACACGTGTTAATTTTCTCAGATGAGGGATAATGGATGTCACTTGAGAAAACAATACTGATTTGGGTTCTTCAATAGTTTGTGGGTTTATGTCCCTCATGGTATAGAAGCAGGCTCTGGGAGATTGCCTGAAATATGCCTGGCCTCTCAGCTGCACTAAAAATAATTCCAGCTTCCCTTATTTCTAGAAGTAATTCTGAGATGCTGCAAACCTTACCAGCTCCTTGTTTAGGAAAATAGATTTCTATTCAGCTTTCAAATAACAATAAGGGAATGGTCTTTGGGTGTGACTGTTGTATTTCCAAACCACTCCTTTGTAAAAATGTGTGTGTGTTGCGGGTTTTTTTGTTCTGTTTAAGCACTTTAGTTATGAAGTGCTCTTGGTTGGGTGACCTTTCTTTGAGAGCAGCAGTTCACATTGGATTTTGGCAAAATGGGTTTGATCATCCTTGCTTTACTAAGCACTAGCACCTAGATGACAGTAATTCACCCTCTAATACCCCCACAAAACCTATTTATGCAGAACTTGACATGATTTGCAGTCTCTGTAAAGGAGGAATATAGGACTTAAGCAGTGCCTAGAATTAATTTTTTGACCTCCATTTAAGTTATTGGTTGAAGTATTAGGCTCTTCAGGCAACTAAGCTGTTCTTGCTCTAACCTGCTAAGTGCCAGGTTAGAGCAAGACAGAGGTGCACTAACAATTCTGTGGCATTCATGTGTCTCCCTCCCAACTTGAAGGTGGAAAAATTACAAAGGAAATTGCTGCCCAATATTGGAGAGTTTAAGGTGGCCAGTTAAATTGATCTTAGTAGTGATAATAATCCAATTTAAGGCAACACAATCACAACCTTTTTATTAATATCAGCTGACCATTGTCCATTTTAACTGTAACTCATTGCCTGTGAACGCCAACAAACATCCCAAAGTCAGAGTACTCATTTGATCTTTGTGATCCACAGAACATACAGGTACAGAAGTGGTATTTTGTTTGTTTCTGGAGGCAGAAAAAAATGCTGGCAACTAATAGATTCTCGAGATGTTTTTTTCTAACACCAATTTTAAGGAAGTGTGTGAATGGAAAAATTTGTTTCTGAGAATTCAGATAACATCTGCATTAATATGGTATATTGTAAGGATCATTAATGTTCAGAGTATATTATCAGGTGTTCTCTAATGCACTTTTGATGAGCTGTAATGATGCTTGCTGTAGTGTTTTTTCATCTCTACTCTCCCTCCCTTTTTTTTTCTGCTTGATTGTAATAATGACTTAACCCAGGTGGTAGACTCTATCCAGAAAGTGCCCAAGGGAAATATTATTCCCTAGTACCAGCAAACATCACAGATAGTCATTGAGTTCACTATGAAGTTTCCTCAGGAGGGAAGATCTTGGATCCCCCCTTGGGTATCTGGACCTGCCCCATATTTGCAGTGTAATAATCTGGCTTTGGGACGAGATGGAGAAATGGCAGAGAGAAACAAGATGAAAAATGTAAATGGAGGGGAAGGAAAAAAGCCAGTAATACATGGTAATTTTTGAAATGACTGATTTTTTTTAGAATATAACTTGTCATAGAATAGGGTCTTGGAACGTATTTGGATCACTTTGTGATTATTATTAAAGAGCACTGTACAGTTTAAAATTACAAGGATGAGTGCAAGAATAGAGATTCTTCCCTTTGGATATCTCAGAGTATTGGTTGGTTGTGATCATGCTAGAAAATACTTCTGGTTTTTGGATATGACTGATATTGGTCCTTAATATTTGTCTTTTGTAACTCTCCTTATCTGCACTATCAGCCAGGAAATGTACTTTAAAGCCCTGGTTTCCTGGTCCATGCAATACCACCCAGTTGCACAGAACAGCAAGCTTTAAATAAATGTCACAGATATGCTGTAGTTTTGTCGAGTGGACAAGGTGTCTAAAAGTGCAAAAGTGAAAATGCAGGCAATGGTGATAGAAAAATGCTACACATATTTTTCAAGTGAGCAAATTCTTTGTGGTAGTGAGTGTGCAGAGTGTCAGGCATCACTCACTCTGTGCCATTAGGATTTACTGGCAGTAGCCTGCACAGGCACCACAAGCAAATTACTTTAGTTGTTCAAAAGATGGTCTCTTGTAAGTTTATCTGAGTTTACATGCATGTGGGAAGAAGGGGCTTCTTTGTTTTTTTATTTTTTCCAAAACTCTCTTTCATTGTTTGTAGAGGAATTCAAAAGTAAAGTGCCCAGGAAGAAAATTATGCTGTTAGGTTGCTTTTGGCTATGTTATATTGAAAGCTATATTTTGCAAATATAATCTGTAACAGCAAACGGTGTACCAAGGAAAAGGAGTCGTGTTGTTGCACACAACATTTTCCATTTTCTGTATAAAAGCTTGTTTAAATAATTTTGTGCCCTCCCCTTTTCAGTGTCTTTTCTAGGCAGCAGCTGAGCACATGTCAGTGCTCCATGTCAGCCCAGGGCTGTGCATGTGGTGTAGGGAGACCTTTCACAGCAAAGGGGGCTGCAGGGAGGCTCAGGCAGCTTCCCCACCAGTGGCTGTTTTGTCTGGGATAGATTTTCTTTGAGGTTGTTCTTACTTTCTGAAATGCTTTGCACCATCTCTTAATCCACCCATGTTCCCCCCTTAATATTCTCCATGGATGGGGCAGGACTAGAAGGACAGTCTGCAAGTCTCCTAAAATGGAAATGAAAAACCTAAGTGATATCTGGCCCAAAACTGTTTTAGATTTCTCTTGGAAATGAAGAGGCTTTTTAGTGGTCTTTTACTTCTGGGAGCATGGTTTCCCTCCCCAGTGAGATGCATTTTGTGTCAGCTGTTTCTATATTAAAAAAAAGTCTCCTGAAATAACTGCTTTTGGCTTGTCAGCATCTGGCAGGCCTCTCCCCCTGAAGCAGGCACGACCAAGGTCCCATGTGAGCATGAAGGGCCTCTCCCTGTATGGCCCCTGTGGAGAGGGGGTGCCTGGCCCAGCCAGGGTCACAGGTGGGGCAGCCCAAATGGATTGCACTGCGCTTGCTTCTGATGTGCCTGGCCCATGCTTGCACACCCTGATTAAATTTCTGCTCTTGTCAGTCCATTAAACCTCCCAAAGTGATTTGTTCTCCCCAGAGAATCACAGTAGAGAGGGTGGAAAGGTAAAAAGAGTAAGGAGAAAAATAAAGAAGGGCTGGTGGGAGGAGAGGACAAACCAAAAATGAGTAAAACAGAGCTGCTGAATCCAATAGCCAAGTATTACATTATAGACTCCCAGTTTGGATATAAACAAAATGTTTCCTTAGAGCAGAACCGCATCCAAAAGTTAGAAAAAATGTTTTCCAGAGGTGAACCAGACGTGCTCTGTCCTGCTTCAGGAGTGGGAGAAGGCGACTTACCTCTTGCATCCCTCTCACCCCCAGCCCTCTCTCTCCTCATGCACCACTTTGCACTGTGAGCAGCCAGCAGGATGGTTCTGAGGGGTTGCTTGTGTTTCATAGCTGGATTCCTGGGTGATTCCTGCTGCCCAGGACAGGCAGCTGGCTGTCCTGGCTGGCCTGGCCTCCTGGCTCCCGCAGCAGTCGTGTCTCACTGCTGCTGAGTCCTCTGTGTACCGGCCCTGATGTGACCAGCCAGCTTTGCTGATGTATTGTTTGACACTGCTAAACTGGGTGGGTTTTGCAGGCTGGTGGTGAGGCTCACATAGCTCAGTGTGACAGAGGCCACCACACAGTGGCTTTCCCAAGCATCCCTCCAAGGTGGCTGAGGCCAGAGCAGGAGAAGGCTGAGTCTCTTGATGGGTTTCAGGTCACCCAGCTTCTTGGTTTTGAGGAGTCTGTGTGTCTTAAAATATCATCCAGCTAAATGAAAAGTGTTTCGTAATGAAATTAAAAAACCCATGCCCAAAGAGCACAAATGTTGTCACCAAAGTTAATAAAAGTAAGGAAATTAATACTTATAGTTGACCTCCAATACCTAGGCACAGTGGGGTGTAGCAAGGAAGTAGTTAGAAAGGCACCATGGTGAGCCTTTGCAGTGAATTACCTTATTTTTATTAACTTTCTGACAACCTCAGTGAATTTCCTTTCTTTTTATGAAGTGATTAAAAAACCTAATCAGATCAGGTAATTAAAATACATAATTACACAATCTCAGAGTTTTTCATAATTACTGTACATGGTAAATAATGTTACCTGATAACACTTGGTACAAAAATTCTGACAAATTTGTGTAGGATGGTTTGGAGGTGTCTGATTTCCAGTGTTTGCAATGGAACCTTCTCTAACTACACTAGATAGGTAGTAAAATGTTTTAAAATGGAAAATATAGTGAAACTCTAAAACAATGACTCAGTTGTCCTTTTTAAAGCTTTTGTACATATTGGGCAGCTGGTACGTGTTGACACGGTGTGTTTCTGTGCATTTATAATGACTGTTTCCTTTGTGCTCACACCTCTGCTTCTGTTTTGTTAGGCACCACCCACTGGAAAATGGGTGTTTTGATACAAAGCAACACAGTAAGAAAAAAATTGTATCAGATCCAGTATCTCAATTCCAGCCAAAGAACTGAATTAAAATGGAGTCCCTCTTAAGCCTGTGTACAGTGGCTTCAGGCTATAGACAGGATGTTGCAGCCTTCTTGATGTCAGGTAGCCAGGAGATCCTGAACTTATATTATAGAGTTATATTCATAGAAAATCAAAAGATGCAAGGTATGATAATCCTAAACAATGGGAAAATTGTTACCCAAAACCAACCAAACAAAAAAAGGTCTTATGTGTCTTTAAAATCAGCTCGCAGAAATCCAGGGTCCCAGCCTCTAAGTACAGACAGATAGTTTGGGACAGATGGGGAGTTGAGGCTGGTACTCATAGCTCTTGGTACTCATACTTTCATGTGCTATGAGATGGAGGAAGTGGGATTCAGTCTCACAACTAATTCTGGCTAAAGTTGTGAGGAAGCAGTTACTGAGTTGTCATTCATTTGTCCAATTGTTTTTGTTTTGGAAAGGGTGAGATGGGCTAAAGATCTTATTTCAGACAGCAGCCCAGTTTATTTGTGGTCAGAAAAATCCTTCTGTCCTGAAATTTTTTGCCTTATTGACCACAACCAAAATAAATATTAGAAAAGCCTTGACAAAACATGAAAATAGTATGTGAATTGTATCTGGGGAGCCTTGTTCTCTCACTCTCCTGTGGGGGACACCCAAGTTTCCTAATCTGTGCTTCTGTCTGGGCAGGGAGCTTTGGCTGTGAGTCTGGGAAGGGCAAAATCAAATTGATTCCAGGGAGGTGGCAAGGGGTTTTCATTATTTAGATATATTTAGGAGAGTAGGCTTTTTGCAAATGAATCTGGTCTGAGCTTTAAAACTCCTTGTGTTGTTTATGAAAACAATAGTTTTTCATTTCCATGGTGGGTGTGTGTGGTGTTTTCAGCCATTAGTTAACTGGGGATGGTTTTTTGAACACATCTGATTTTGAAGGTGCAAGTGTGTCTTTCAAACCTCTGATGCCTGATTTCCCAGAGAGATTTTTGTTGGTTATTTTTGATATAGCCTTTTGCTTTTTCTGTTTTCACTTTTTGACCATTTTCCCTGTGCAGAAAATGTGCCCCCACCCTAAACATCCACCTCCAGTTTCCACCCATGTTTAATTTAGGGAACTCTTCTGTAGAAAGCCCATAGCTTTCTGTAAAAAACCTTGCTGTACCTGTAGTGTCAAGATTAACTTTTGTTGGGTAAATTCAATCTCGCTCTCCCCACTGCCTCCTCATTCTTTTTACTGAGTTGTTTAGTATATTAACATTCCTAGATACTTTTCTGTGAGTAAAACCAGTCCTCATCATGTGAGGAAAGTTAGGGAGAAAGCTATTGACTATAGCTTTTCCCTTTATTTCATTTAGTTCTCTGATACCAGTGCCAATGTCTGTGTGAGACTGCTCTCAAATGGAAGGAGTGCTGTTAGCAAGTCGGTGGGGAAACCGATATTTGTTTGCAAGTGCCAAGACATTTGCTGTCCCTCCTTCTCTTCAGGGATAAATTGAGATGATTCAGTGTACACTCCAACCCTAATTCTAATCCCATTTAAACAAATAATTGTGCCCTGCACCTTTCGTCATTATAAATTCACTTTCTCACGTATCTGTGGCCAAGGCACAGAGACAGTTACTAACTAGAATAAATTGTACAATTCATATTCGTGGGAGGCAAAAAACCAACCACACGTGTGGTCAGAAGGAAACCCACGCTGCTGATTAAACTAGAGCCATCTGAATAGAGAAAATGAGCGCCTAAGACTGTGAAACAATTCAGGACAAAGGTGTCTCTGCTGCAGGGGACTTTGATGAACGTGCCCCCTGTTCCAGTCCGTGGGCAGTGTGGTGCTTGCAGCTGGGGCTGGGAGTGCAGCGCGGCCGGAGGGCACGTTCCTGCCAGCCTCTGCATGGCTCCTGGCAGGAGAGCGGCAGGGCTGGGGGGGCTGTTGTCTCCTGGTTGGATTCGCTCTGGCTCCCCAGCTGCACTCCCCCCTCCTGCCTGCCTGCACTGATGAGCATCCTCCCTACGGGAGGCTTTCTCCGGAGGGTGGTCGGTGCTGACTGACAACCTGAGAAGCCTCTAAAGAATTTAGAGATGCTCAAAAAGTGTCTCTGCAAACTTGTGGTGTAGGAGATGGGGCACAGCCTGGGCTGCTCTCAGTGCTGGGTACCCACAGGAGACGGATATCCAGTGCTCCGTGACTCTGAGGTGCCTGCAGTGGGCACCATGGGGCTCATCCCCTGCAGCCTGAACAGGTGTTCAGCAAGGTAGGGCATGGGATCCCTCCTTGAGCTGCACCAATGGAGTTGTGAGCCTGAGGAAAACAGACCTTGGCTGTTGCCACAGCTTTTCTTTTGAACACCTGAGAGCGCAGTCACACGATTTGTCATTGGGCCCTTCAGTCCAAAGGGCAAAGATGTGTTGGAAGAAGAGAGCAGCTTTCGGAGGATGGTTTTGTTGTGTGGTGCAGTGCAAGTCCTCAGATCACAGACGCTGGGTCACTGATGGTTAAACTTGAAAGGACTCTCATGCAGCACGTTTGTTGTAGGGAAACACTGGTGTACCGAGAGCAATCTTACCGGGTGGCAAATATGTCTGTTTGCTTGCTTGTTTTAAAAGTCTCTTCTTGTTTAAAACGATGGGTACTGTTAGTAAAAAAGAAGTAGCATTACCATACAGCGCGGAATACACGTCTCTCCTAGGCAAGCCATGCTGTTTGACTTTCATCTTGTGTAGTACAAAACCTATAGTTATTTTCTTTTTAAACCTTTCAGTTATTTCTGTCAGCTATTGATAAGTGGAGAACTTCCTTCCCACCTCTGTTTCATGCAGATCCCCTCAGGCCAGTTACAAACATGGTGCAGATTCATGACCGATGTTTATGATAATCAGGAATGTGCTTCATATTCACCAGTGTGCTGTTACATTTGTGGGTGCTTTTCAAAAATTTTAAATGAATTAATTTATTAAATTAAATTGTTCACTAGCAAATCCAAAGTCTTAACTAATTGTACTTTGCTGTAATGCACACCATCCCCAAGGAATCGGAGATTTACTCAGCTGGAGCAAACCCCATTTCCAGTCTAGGGTCAGGTGGAGCTGGCAGCTTCTTCAGCTCCAGGAATACCCACTGGGGTTACTGGGGCACACAAGCCCCTCCAAAATCAGACACATGGAGGCCTTGAGGGGCTACACTCACCAGACTTGCGGAAGCTGTGATGTTTGCAAGTACAGCTTCATTTCAGTTCACGGTGTTTGCATGAAATCTTGATTTGAATTCACTAAAGGGACAGGGAATACATGCACCTTTCTGAAAATATCTCTAGTAGAACTGGCTATATCTCATATTTATGTCACTTGAATTTTCAGGAGTGTTGAGTAACTGCTGTTCCTATTGAATTCGATGGGATTGCTGTGAATACACAACACATTTGGAAGTCAGAACAATAATGTGTGTGCATAGCTATAAAACAGGTTACTTGATACTGTTTGTCACATGTAATTTACTTTTCTTCCCCTTTTCTTTGAAGGTAGTATAAAATCTGGATGTTGTTGCTTTTTACTGTTTGTTTATTGCTGAGTAATTTCAGCCAACATGTGTTTTTCAGCATTAAGGCTATTCATCATGAACCATTGAGATTGTAAGTGCGTCACAGTTTTCCCACCTAGATCAAAATGAGAGTCTGGAACAGCCTCCTTCTTTTTAACTTAACAAGCTGGTTTTATTTTCTCCTGCAACTTGCTCTAATGATATGACCAGCTTTAAGTTCCTTAGGCCGGAAAGCTTGGCAGTAAAGTCCTGTGCAGGGCAGAGGTTTGAAACATGAGGCTTTTCTCAGGTTTGGAACATGGCAATTGTCTTCTCTTCCACTGAGCACTGATGGAAAATACTCATTTAGGAGCAAAATTCTGTACTCTGCAAAGAACTTATCATCTGTTAGAGACAGGCACTGCAAACCCATTTTGTTACAGGTCAGGTCACCACATAATATCAGTTGAAGATCACATCATAGAAAGCCATCCTAGCAATAAAGTCACTTCTGGTGACCCCAACCAGAGGGCACAGAGCATTTTTGGCGTCTGGTCCAAGTTTTCTCACTTCTAGTGGTTCTTTTGGCTCACAGCTGATACATGACAGAAGAGTAGAAACAGCTCTGCAGAAGTGGAAAGGCCACTCTAATGTTTTCTACCAGCACAGAAGCAGATAGCCATTTGTCTTAGCAGTGACAACAGCTTATCAGAGAACTCTTGGCAAAGCTGTCTTTGTCCTAGTTTGCCACTGCCCCAGTTTTAAAGGCACTTCCTTCTCCAGACTGCTGCCCACACCATCAAAATGAGCTCTGACTTGATTCTGCACAAGCTGAATATCCTGTGGGAAAGAAAGTGCTGCTTGTCCTTGTCAGTGCTGACTTCCAGGACTCGCTGCTCACCGTGCAGGATATGACCCTTAAATGAATTTTATGAATGAGCTAAATGGATTGTAATTGATGACTTAATCTTCACTTGAAAATACAATTCAAAAACATGAAAATGCACACAATAAAGCATTAAATTAAATCAAATCACACCAATCTGGTCCGTTCATGGAGAAAAGTCTGTCTGTCTTTACTTTCAGCTTCTGTATTCACTGAGTTTCTCCAGACAGCAGCTAGTCTGTCTTTCTGGTGCTGTGGTTATGAACTGAGGCAAAGAGCTTCAGCTGAGTCTGTGTGACCGCACGTGCCTGAGGGTACTCAGCAGAACAGCCTGAGAGCAGGTGCCTGCTGTATTTGAGAGCTGCCTGATCAAATGGGAGGGAGGAAATCGTAAATCTAGGGAATTCATCTCATGCATTTCATCCCACCAGAAAGGCCGTCCCGCTGGCCACATTTCCATGAGCAGTTCAGTCCTGGTGCTCAGGTGTGTGCTGTATGGGAACACTCTCCCTGCTTGCAGCAGCAAAACACAAGGAAGGGAAAACATATCTATTTAGAGCTGAGAAAATGCATGAAGTAATGCATGTATTGCAGAGACCTGCATAGAGGCTGATGCTCTTCCACTGCTCTGGGCTGGATCTTTGGCTATGCCAAGGGGCAGTGCAGGGCCCAGGGCTGGCCCTAATCGTGCTGTGACGAGGGCAAGCTCTGCAAACCTGCCGTGGGGGGCTGCTCGGATCACTGCAGCTGCCCCGCTTGCATCCCTATGCTTAGATAAAAAAGGAAGTAGGCAAAGCTCTTAACTGCTGTGTGTTGTCTCTTTGTTTTGCATAATCAAGCGTTGAAATCATGATAAATGTTGACATCAAGTAGCGAGAAGTGCAGAATACAATCGTGTAAGGCCAACGGGATCATATGAAGTTTGTGCTCTGGCTAACATAATATGTAGAAATATTGCCAACAATTAGCATAAGTATTACCATTTATTATAACTAATTTTATAACTAGTTATTATAAGTAATAATTATTCTACTAGGATTTTTTTCCTGAGGGTTTTGTCATTCCTAATGTTTGAAAGTTGTACATTTCATAGCTGAAACTCTAATTTTGTAATATTCTCTAATGTGACTGTTGCATTCGTGATGCATTTGCGTGACTCCATATACAGTTTTGTTCTTTTACATCTGTCTTACAATGTGCCCTTTTGCTAAATGCTCTGTAGGCATCAAAGCAGGCAAGAATGACACAGAACCCTCTAGGTAGCAGGGTAAGCAGAAGCAGCAAGCTATTAAGATCTTTCTGTTATTTCATTGATTATTTTGTAGGTATCGTCTTCTAATCTCCTTTAAAAAAGACTGAATGGGCATTTGAACATTTCTGAGGAGCAAATTGCTAAGCAAAATATAGATATAATCCTAACATTTTGGTAGAAATAGGGTGAGTTATTATTGATTCACAGAGCACGACAAAACATCACTGCATGAATTAGCAAACAGCTGTTTCTAATTTGAGTTTAGAACTGTACACAGAGGAACTTGTTTTAGTGTTCACTCCTTTCATTTATAATGAATTTTAATTACCGCTACAGGTGAGAAAAATGTAGAAACAAGCTTGTATCTTGTGGAAGAAACAAAGGAGAGACAGATGCTAACAGATTTACAGTCTGTGATAAAAGGAATGTTTTGGTACACTTTACATGTAATTAGAGTGCAGCTGTTTTCAGTCCCAAGTCCATGATGCACAGCAGAATATAGTATCTGCTGCTTTTCCAAAGGGAGTAAAGAAAAACAGTGATTCAACTCTGAAAGCATTTAGTTTATTCCTAGATCTAACATAAAACTTTCTCCTCCAGCCCAATTATGCCATTTATTGAAGTGTGAAATAACTTATTTAATGATATGTTAATTTTTTGTTACCAGCAAAAATACAGACTATTTGACATAAGGAAAAAGAGTGTTAAAAATAACTTTCTTATTTTATCATCTGCACAGAGTTATGGATCACCCTGTCGATGGTTATTACTGAGCCTTGATATCTCTGCTAATGGGAGACAAGGGCTCAGGCATGCATTACTCTGGCTTAACAAGTTTCTGTATATCAGCTAAGCTTCAATAGACATCTCTGTGTGTACTTTTAACTTGCAGTATAAGAAAGACTAATTAGATGTATCTTTGATCGCTACAGAAATGTTTAAACAAAGACAGCGAGATTTAAACTGTCTATGTGTAAGAGTTTATCTGTGGCAGACATCCCAGAAAGTTTAATGCTTGAAATTCTACACTACATCTTGTGCTGATTTCATATTCTAAATACTTAGTTACTCTCTGCATGAGAAGAAAAATCAGATTATGTATACTTTCCATTGAGCCAATTTATCCAATTTCATGTTTGCTTTGAACATTTTATACATGTTTATATCTATATATATATATATATATAGAGATATTTAAAAATAGCATTGTGCCTTAAAATACAGAACTCTGAACTGTTTGGTGAGGAAGCTGACATCACTGAAGTGTGAAGCTGTGTAGAGTTCTTCAGAGCAGTGTGAACTTCCCAGGCCCTCCTCCCTGCCTTGGCTAAGGATGGGTTAAGCAGTTCTGGGGGACAGTTGTATGATATTTTTGGAGGAATAATTATAAGTAAGTTGCAGAAGTCCTTCTTCTCTCATTAATGAGGTGTGCTTGAGTGTGCAGTGGTGCTGGGTGTCAGTCACAGCCCAGCAGTGACAGTGCCGTTCAGAGGTAGATGCAGTGTCAGTGTACGAGGACTTTCATTGCCACAAGGGCTGGTGGGTCACAGTCCATTATTGCCTTCTGTGACACAACAAACAGAAACATTCATTGAAGCTAATACATGCATAGAAAATTGAGTTTGGACTATTATTGATACTTTTAATTATTTGTTATAACTGTGCGGGAGATGTGCAGGAAAATGGGACTAAACACTCCAACAAAAAATGTAAGCAGAAATCTGTCACAGTGCAGCGAAAGTGTTGAAGCTTAAAACATTTGCTATGTAAACTTGATTTGCATTATTTCACACCAGCACTGCAGTGTAAATGAGCAGCGTATGGTATGTGAGGTTCTTACTATAATCCATTGTAATGATCTATCCCTGGCTTTAATACATAGTGCAGAAATGCAAAATTTTCCGTAATCAGTACTGAGGATTTGTCAGCCCTCAATCTCTGTGTTTAATTCTCATAGTTAAGCATCTGCAATAATAATAATAATTATTGAAATTGATAGCATTTCTATTGGACTTTCCATCTGAGGATGTCTCGGGGTTTTCACAGCTATACAGAAGTAAGCCCTACAATTTGCCCTTGAGGAGCAGATGGCTTTTTGCTATTATGGAGATGAGGAACTGAAGCACAGTTCAGAAGCGTGTCTTATGATGCCAAGCTTGTTTTCAAAAGTAAGTTACTATTTTGGGTGCTAGAATTCCGTCAACTTTCAACAGCTTCAAGCATTTTCAGTGCTTTGACTATCTTTAACCTGTGTATCATGGAGGGGCTCAGAGCGAACCAGAAGTCTGAGCTTAAATCAAACAGCAATCCTTACTTCAGCAATTGATTTCGGGGTTTTGTGTTTGTTAATTTAAGTATTTCTCTTGTGTACTAGCTCTGTGCTAGAGGAATAAACCTGACAGAATAAGATCACATTTTAAACCTGAGTGCCTTGGTTTATTGTCCTGTATGGAGATGCCTTCTGGGCTTGGGAGGGGAGTCTTAAAGATGTCTCTTTGGCCAAACCCAGGATTTTTTTGCTGCCTGGGGCTGGTTGTGCAGGCTCTCCTGAGCCCTGTGGTGCTCAATCTGTGCTGGTGGCACTGGAATAAACTGGCCTGCTGTACTGCAAAGGCCACGTTGCAGCGTGCTCATGGTGTGGAGGGATGCACAGAGGCCCTGTGGAAGAGCCACCTGAACTCTCCCCACACAGGGGACAGAGTAGGGAGATTTTTTCAATGGAGAGGAACCCGATGATGCTCTGTTGGTGAACAAGAGGGTTTAGGCAAGGACGAACTTCAGGTCTAGGCCAGCAAATGTGGTCTCTGTGCATGTGTTTAGTTCTTGAGAGGAAAAGCAACCAGCTGGGGGTAGCCTCGGTTTGTGCATCTCCTGTCCAGGAATGTGGCCCCCAGGGCTGGGTGACTGGGCAGCTGTGCAAGAAAGTGAAGCTCTGCTCAAAGTTCAGCAGGAGCGTACTGTTTCCAGCTACCTTTGGGCAGGGAGATGGGAAGGTGTTTGCAGGGAGTGTGAAATTTTGTCTGGTTGATTATATTTGTATTAGCAAAATAACTCTGGAATAATAAATATATCAATGTCAGCAGTGTGTGCTGAGATGGTAGGGCCGCTTACTCCTGGCAATCTGTGATGTGCTGTTTGTCTCCCTTCTAAGAGAGATCACATCTTTTTAAGACTTCATTTTATTGTTTTAGCTTCATGAATATGTCTCTGAACTTGGCTTTTGTTATCTGGAAGATAAATAGAGAGCAAAGTATGATTTATACTACAGTTTGGCCAAATTGTTCTTATTAGAAGGAAAAATACATTTATTGAATACATTGAGGCTGGAATTAGCTCCTCACTGATGATGATAAATGCTTGCAGTCCTGTAAACGTGCTGAACATTAAGTTGCTAAATTACTGTACCACTTTGAGATTGATTATCAAGAATGACCCTTTAAGCTTCATGACCTGCACATATATCCTGAGGACTACTGACATCCTAAAGCTTCCTTAATGCTCTTTTTTTCCTAATTAAACTTTTTATTGAATTTTCTTACCCTTTTAATACTTGTTTTGATTCTCTTATGTGCAAATGACAAAAGTCTTGCACCAGCCATGTGATTCTCTATTTTAGAACAGTCCCACTTTGCAGGATTAGCCATTTTAATGACTTTAATCTCCTTTTTGAAAGTGATTTTTCTCATTCTGTTACATTCCTTTGATTGCATTAATGTAGAATTATTATTCTAACCATCTTAGCCAGACATGTCATACCACATCTAAAATACATCTTCCCACTAAAATATTACTGTGGTAAAATACCTTAGAATTTTCTTCTCAGTTCATTATAGGTCTTTTCTTCAATTTAATATGGCAAGTTAAATTTAACAGGGCTATTATTCATTCCATAAAGAGATTAATGATAATGAGTTTTCCCTAATTTCTTCAGTTTAGGTGTTTACTAATTTAGTATCCTGTTTGTAAGAAATCCAGGTAGGTTGTTTCTGGTGCCTAAAGTTTCTTCTAAAATTCTTTTAAAACTGTAAAAGTATGAGAAAATACTGGAGTACTGGAGTAAAAAGAATGTAGAAATTAAACATAAAAATTGGTAAAAGGTCAAACTGAAGCTAACAAAAGGAGACAATCTTTGCATTCTATGTAAATGCTTCCATTTTATGACAAATGCAACTTTTCAACCTGAGAAGTGTTAATTTTTTAAAAATCCAAATTATGTTAGGACAGGATTTGTGCTTCACTCATCAGGTAATACTTTCTTTGATTTTGTTTTCTGAATAGCCCAGTATGTTTGAAGAACAGCAGCTGGAGGGGAACTGGCTCTATTTGAATGTTAGACTGTGTTTTGAGGAAGATCTGTTCGTTTCAGAGGAAAAAGAGGCTTTCTAGAGATTTGTTCAGTTTGCATGGTGGGCCAATGTAATGGTTGGCATAAGTGCATATGGATGTAAGGAAGTTAAAGCAGTTGGCCCAGCCTATGTTACCACTGGATTTGGCCCATTGCATCTCAAGTTTCCGAGCTGAACAATGGAGCTTTATTCGGTGGAGGCGTTTGGAGAGCCCGGGCTTCTCCCGGCGCAGCCCTTCCTCTGTGTGCCGCCGCTCCGCGCAAGGCGCCAGCAGCCTGACTGCAAAAGGGGGGATATTTAAAATGCACGCATTTTTATAAACATTTCTGCAAGCAGACATATAAAATTATTATAATTACAGCCAGTAAGCCCGAGCAGAAACTAGCAAATGGTTGGGTGCTTTTTCTCTTGTTTTTCTTCTTTCTCCCCCTCTCCGTAGACAGCAGCAGCGGCAGCAAACGCAACATGTGCTGCCCTAGTTCAGGCCCAGCATCCCCCTCGTGCTCCCCTTTGTCTCCTTGCCCCTGGAGGAGCCCAGCTGGTGAGAGGAGGGAATTAGGCGGCCCTGAGCTACCGGCACCTCCCCGGGGCCCCTAATCCGGGCGCTGGCAGCCGGCTGCCTCCTTCCCTCCGACGGCCTGTGGCCGCAGGTCCGTGGGGACGGAGCCCCGGATACGGCTGGCGGCAAAGCTGGGGGATGGCGGGGGCTGGGGGCTCCCTGGGGGCTCAGCAAAGCTGTGCTGGCAGCGGGGTGGGCGGCGGAGGTGGCTTAAATTGGGAACATGAGGCTTTGTTGCAGCTGCAGTGAGAGAGCCGTTCATGGTCGGGGGAGTGAAGCCTGAGAAAAGTTTACATAAAAATCAGGAGCTCGTTGTCTGTATTTTAGGCTTGGGCTCTGCCGGGTTTGGAGGAGCTGGTTGAGCACAAAGACCTTGAGCATCTGAGAAGCGCGGATGCTCGCTGAGAGTCGAGGTGCATTTCGGGAGCAGGAAGAAGCAGGTTCTCGGTGTCCAGCATCGCTCTGGAGCAGGAGGTTTAGTTAAACGGGGGAGCAGAGCTCTCTGGGGAGCACAGGGCAGAGAGCGGACGCCTGACCTGGAAAGCAGACAGCCCTGTCGTGTGGGAAAAGTTGTTTGGGGTGTAGTTACTTGGTTTAGTTTTTTCCAAGGTAGCTGCTCTCTTTCTTTACCTGGGATGAAAAAGCAGATGTTTGCCAGAGCAAACAGTGCCTGGTACGGTGGTGATACCCTCATTAGCCGAGCCCTTCTTTGAGAGCTCCTCACTGTACTTGTGCTTTCTCTGCCTGGTGACTCGGTAGTTGGCAGGCATGAGGAGTGCGCGTGTGGCAGCCTACACACACAGTCGGGGATTTTTTTATTGGTTTGTTTTAGTAAAAGCTGAAGTAGGAACATTAAATGTTTTATAAGGATGGTGTATCTCGAGAACCAGCTCCTTTTTGGAATCTCCAAATGTTTATGTGGTCATCACCTTCCTTCATCTACCTGAACTTTATTTTTGCTTCATTCTGTGGTTTATTTTGATATCAGACTAGTGGCATTTATGTTTCGCTCAACATCTCTGCATTTGTTAGAATTAAGATATTAGAACTCACTCTCTTCTGTTTCTTGTTAACAATTCTGTTAATGAAAGTTGACAACATTTTATGTATTTTTCCTAAAATGACTGTGTGGCTGCTGGAGTGGGTGCTGTGTTTCTTTACAGTAATATGGAATTATAAAATATTTTTCAAAACTTCATATTGAGTAAAGGAAATAGTTATTAAACAGAGGCTGGGCCATTTTTGGTTTATCCTGAACTTGATTCTTTTGTGATGCCTTGGGATCTCCAGTGGTGATTTTCCTGGGCTTTTATAAAATTGTTTGATTTTGTACCAAGAGAGCAACATTACATTTTATACAAGCAAACGTGGTAATAGTGCAGATCTCTTCTCTGATTTTCTTGAGCTCTCTCAAATCTGATGCTTTTATTCCACCTAGATGTTCAACTCTGCCTTTGAGCAGCCTTTCATTCTGTTACAGTTTTGAGACAGAACTGAAGGATTTTTTTAATGGAGACATTACTTAAAATCATCTTGATGTAGCATTTAACAGACCCACAAATTCACAGGTGATCACTTAACACTGTAGCTTTCTGAAATGTTTGTATTGCTTCATTGCACATTGTGTTTTGCTTTCTTTATTCATTGTTTATTGCTTTACAGTACAGTGAGCAGGTGTTAAACCTGCTAAAGAAAAATGCTTTTTATTAACACTATATGTTGGCATATTTGTGAATTATGTGTACACTTATTTTTTTATTTCTCTTTCTCAAACCTCCTTTCAAATTCAAGAGGGTTTTTGGGCTTTTTTTTTTAGTTGATTTTTTCTTTTTAATGCTGTAGTAGCAGAAGCCCATAGTGTTGTTGAGAGCTTTGTCCTTATTTCACAGATGCACTGGGAATTGTTTTTAATCTCCTTTCTGCTTTCCCATTACAGATGGTGATGACGACCCACAACTCTCCTGGGTGGCTTCATCTCCCTCCAGCAAAGATGTTGCATCACCCACTCAGATGATAGGAGATGGGTGTGATCTCGGCATCGGGGAGGAGGAAGGGGGGACTGGCCTGCCGTATCCCTGTCAGTTTTGTGATAAATCCTTCATTCGCCTGAGCTACCTTAAAAGGCACGAGCAGATCCACAGTGACAAGCTACCTTTCAAATGCACCTACTGTAGCCGGCTTTTTAAGCACAAGAGGAGTAGGGATCGCCACATAAAGCTTCACACAGGGGATAAAAAGTACCATTGCCACGAATGCGAGGCTGCATTCTCCCGCAGCGACCACCTCAAAATCCACCTGAAAACCCACAGCTCCAGCAAACCATTCAAGTGTACTGTGTGTAAACGTGGGTTTTCATCTACCAGCTCATTGCAGAGTCACATGCAAGCTCATAAAAAGAACAAGGAACATATGGCAAAGACTGAGAAAGAGGTGAAGAAGGATGATTTTATGTGTGATTACTGTGAAGAGACATTCAGTCAGACTGAAGATTTGGAGAAGCACGTAATGACACGCCACCCACAGCTTTCTGAGAAGGCAGATTTGCAGTGTATTCATTGCCCTGAAGTATTTGTAGACGAAAACTCACTGCTCTCGCACATTCATCAAGCCCATGCCAACAAAAAACATAAGTGCCCTATGTGCCCAGAGCAGTTTTCTTCAGTGGAGGAAGTCTATTGCCACTTGGACAGCCACAGACAACCTGACTCCAGTAACCACAGCATCAGCCCTGACCCAGTCCTAGGGAGTGTGGCGTCCATGAGCAGTGCAACGCCCGACTCCAGCGCATCGGTGGAAAGAGGTTCCACTCCAGATTCGACCTTAAAGCCTTTGAGAGGACAAAAGAAAACCAGGTCTGTTGACAGAGAGGAAGGCCAGAACTGGTCTAAAGTTACTTACAGCTGCCCCTACTGCTCGAAGCGTGACTTCAACAGCCTTGCTGTTCTGGAGATCCATCTGAAGACCATTCACGCAGACAAACCTCAGCAAAGCCACACGTGCCAGATCTGCCTTGATTCCATGCCTACACTGTACAACTTGAATGAACACGTGAGAAAAGTGCACAAAAACCATGCCTATCCCATGATGCAGTTTAGCAACATTTCTGCCTTTCATTGCAATTACTGCCCGGAGATGTTTGCGGATATCAACAGCTTGCAGGAACACATCCGCATTACTCACTGTGGCCCAAACGCTACCCCTCAAGATGGCAACAATGCTTTCTTCTGTAACCAGTGCTCCATGGGCTTTCTGACCGAAGCTACCTTGACTGAGCACATCCAGCAGACTCACTGCAATGTAGGAAATTCGAAATTGGATTCCCCTGTCATTCAGCCAACACAGTCTTTTATGGAAGTGTATTCATGCCCTTATTGCACAAACTCCCCCATTTTTGGCTCCATCCTGAAGCTTACAAAGCATATTAAAGAAAACCACAAGAACATTCCTCTGGCACACAATAAGAAGTCAAAAGCAGAGCAGAGTCCAGTTTCTTCTGATGTTGAAGTCTCTTCCCCTAAAAGGCAGCGGCTTTCTGCAAGTGTAAACTCAGTGTCTAATGGTGAATACCCATGTAATCAGTGTGATCTAAAGTTCTCAAATTTTGAAAGTTTTCAGACCCATTTAAAGTTGCATTTGGAGTTGCTGTTGAGGAAACAGTCTTGCCCTCAGTGTAAAGAAGACTTTGATTCCCAGGAGTCTCTTCTGCAACATCTCACCATACATTACATGACAACTTCCACTCATTATGTATGTGAGAGCTGTGACAAACAGTTTTCTTCAGTGGATGATTTGCAGAAGCATTTGTTGGACATGCATACTTTTGTGTTGTATCACTGCACCCTTTGCCAAGAAGTTTTTGATTCCAAGGTATCTATCCAAGTGCATCTGGCAGTCAAGCATAGCAATGAAAAGAAGATGTATCGTTGCACAGCCTGTAACTGGGATTTTAGGAAGGAGGTGGATCTCCAGATCCATGTGAAGCATAGTCACTTGGGTAATCCATCAAAGTCTCACAAATGCATCTTCTGTGGTGAGACCTTCAGCACAGAGGTAGAACTGCAATGCCACATCACAACCCACAGCAAAAAATACAACTGTAAGTTTTGTAGCAAAGCTTTTCATGCCATCATCTTGCTTGAAAAGCACTTGCGGGAAAAACATTGTGTTTTTGATGCTAGTGCTGAGAATGGTACAGCTAATGGCATGACCCCAACAAATAAGAAGACAGAAGGGGCAGATATCCAGAACATGTTAATGAAGAATCCAGATACTTCCAACAGTCATGAAGCTAGTGAGGATGATGTAGATGCTTCTGAGCCCATGTATGGCTGTGATATTTGTGGGGCTGCCTACACTATGGAGGTCCTCTTGCAGAACCATCGTTTGAGAGATCATAACATCAGGCCTGGGGAGGATGACTGTTCTCGGAAGAAAGCAGAATTCATCAAAGGCAGCCACAAGTGTAATATCTGCTCAAGGACCTTTTTCTCTGAAAATGGCCTGAGAGAGCACATGCAGACCCATCGAGGTCCTGCTAAGCACTACATGTGCCCCATCTGTGGGGAACGCTTCCCATCACTCCTGACCCTGACGGAGCACAAAGTCACTCACAGCAAGAGTTTGGATACAGGGACGTGTCGGATCTGCAAAATGCCACTGCAGAGTGAGGAGGAATTTATCGAGCACTGCCAGATGCATCCAGATCTCAGAAACTCCCTCACCGGCTTTCGCTGTGTTGTCTGCATGCAGACGGTCACCTCTACCCTGGAGCTGAAAATTCATGGGACGTTCCATATGCAGAAATTGGCAGGAAACTCTGCAACCTCATCGCCCAATGGCCAGGCCTTGCAAAAACTCTACAAGTGTGCGCTGTGCTTGAAGGAGTTCCGGAATAAGCAGGACTTGGTAAAGTTGGATGTGAATGGCCTTCCCTATGGCCTGTGTGCTGGGTGCATGACCAGGAGCACCAATGGACAGTCTTTGAGCTTGACTCCACAGGAGGTAAACGAGAGGCCATGTGGCAGCCTGAGGTGTCCAGAGTGTAGTGTCAAATTTGAAAGTGCCGAAGACTTAGAGAGCCACATTCAGGTAGACCACCGAGACCTGACACCCGAGACCAGTGGCCAAAGGAAAGGTACCCAGACGTCCCCTGTTCCCAGAGTAAGTACAGCTGAACTTTAAAGTGTCTGAGGGATAAAATGTAGACCTTCAATGTGAGAACTGATCTGATTTTTTTTTTTTTAAATTGTCACTTTATCAAATCATTTGTGCTACTAGAAAAACTTCCCAACACAACGAAGGGTAGAGTAATGCACATAGAAAAATCAGAAGCTGCTCAGCCTCACAGGCGCCTTGATTCTTAGTGGCAGCACATCAGATTTTTTACCACAGAACTGCCCTAAATTTACCAACAGAGAGCTGAGACTTGGGCAGTGGAGATTGAGTTTGTCCATGAATTCTGATTCTACTGAACTGGCAGATCTGGAAAAGCTGGGGCAATTTCATGAAAAATGAAGATGCTCAGTACCCAAAAACAACAACAAAAAAAATCTAATCTGTCATATTTGAGGAATGAAATTATTTCTTACCAGGAAAATAATAATGAGCAGGAGGATATAGGAACTTGTGAGGGAAAACGTAGTGAATTCCATCCTATGCCCCAAATTCTCACCTAAAACAGATTTCTGTGCTAAAGAGCTTATCCCTAGGAATGTCTGTCAGAGTGAACGTTTTGAGGTTACTTGGAGGTCTGTGTGCATTTGTGTGAGCTTGTTTGTGTGTGTGTATGATTTTGAAAGTGACTTTAAAAGAACCTGCTTTCATGGCCCTTCTGTAGGGGCCATTAGAGGATAAGTAGTTTCTTAGCAAATCTGGACATTGTCTAATGCAGATTACATAAAAGTGTGCTGTCCTTGACTTTTTCCAGATAGCCTGCTTTCCCGTTTCTTAGCTTACAAGTTACTTGGGAACATGCAGATCCAAGTAAGGTTCCAGAAGCCTACTCAGGAGATTAATATCATTTGCAGTTTATAGTCTTTTTAAATTATTTGTTGACGTTTTGGTTCAAGAATGGGCCAAGTCAGTCCTTCCTCTGTCAGGAACAGATGGAATGAGAAGTGAATTTTGGAAATCTTCTCAGGAGACCAACAGCAGACACATCTGAGTATTGATATCATCTGACATTTTTAATTAAACATGATGGGGTGAGATTTTCAAAAGTATCTAAGGAAATTAGGCACCCAACTCCTAATGAATAATTCCAGCCGTAGATGACTGTTTATGTCAATCTGCTAATTAAAGCACCCACAAACACATCTTACTGAATTAAAAGCACCTGAAAATACCATCCATTCAACTAGAACACCAGAGGCTCAGTAAGTAAGAGAAGGCCCTAAGTATGTCCTGAGGACATGGACTGAGGTGTCTCACATGGAGCTGGTGCAGGTTGTGTCCCTGGCAGGACTTGTTATCCCTGCTCCATGTGAGGCCATGTGGGGCAGCTGCATCTGGCCAAGCTGGGCTGGGCATGGCCACACTGGAGCAGTGCCCTGATCCAGCCTCCTGAGCCAATCCCACAGAAAGCTTGATTTCTTGTTTTCTCTCTTTTGGTAAAACCACTGGATATTGTTCCCTTTGGGTGTGACTAAGCCTCCAGGCACACGTAAATAATTTTGCAGAAGAATGAGGAATGGAAGTATCTCTCCTTTGGTGTGATACCTAGGTCTGGCTAGGTCTTTGTCCTTCTTCCTCCTCAGGCCTTTATTTCCTTCTAAATTCTTTAAGAATACCTCTGTTCTATTAGGTAGGATTAATTCATATTGCTGAGCCTATGGAATGACCTTTCCCTTCCTATCAGCTAGCAGAACACATTGTCATTTTCTGTCTTATTTCTTGCTTTAACTCTTTCTTTTCAGTGAGAGCTTTCATACTTGCTCTCTCAGGGTAGAGTTTTAAGTTCTTCAATAAGGTAAAAGCTTTGAATTTCATCCCATGAGGGAAGTTCTGAGTTTCTTTGTAAAAGAAAATGAAAAATCAGCATTTGTGATGGTGGCAAATGGTACCCTACTGGTGTCTGTGGCCTGCACATATGCTAATACCAGAGATAAGCATCCCAGGAATATATATATTGTTATTAGGAATAATTCATTATCTTACCCTTCATTATAGGTACAAGACCTGAATTCTGATATCAGTTCACTTGAAAACTATTGGTGTTTCACTCAGGTTTGTGAAGGCAATGAGTGCCCTTTGTGTTTGCCTAGTACAGCGATTTTCGAAGAATTATACTGGATTTTAAATGGTGATACATCTCTCCATTCAAGAAGAGTGTTTACTTAACTTCATTGGCTTCATAGCAAAGCTAAGCAAGTTGAACAGGAACTCTCGTGTCATCTTGTTAGTGTGCTGCACACAGGTAAAATACCACTTTACTGGAGCAATCTATAGTGCACAGTACTTGTAGAGTGATCTGTACACGTTCAGAGAAGAGCTACTTCTCTCCAGTTCTTGAGTGTTTCTACATCTCATTTTTTAAACACCTTATTTATTTTTCTTTCTTAAATAGAAAAGCAGTTTAAGATTAGGACAAGGTACAGTCAGAAGAAGCATACAGGTAGATTAGATTTTTAAGTAGTGAGTAAATATTTCAGAGTAAATAAGAATAAGCAGAATGAAATCCAAGCAAATGGAAAAGATGGTAACATATAAAATCTGTAACTTCTTTCTGTGTCTGAAATTGCTCCACCAGCTGTTATTCGCTTTTTGATAGAAGAGGTGAGTGTGGAAACCTAAAAGAATTTCAGAAAAAAACTTTAAATGAAGATTTAACCCCAAGGTGAAAGAAAGGGAGAAAATAGATATTAGCCCTTGATGAATAAAGAATATTTTGGGAAAAAAAAGAATAGGAGAAACTGAACAATTTCTTTTCACTGTAGGTATTTAAGTTTGTATATATATACAAGTTTATATAGCACCACAAAGGAAGTGTGAATGTCTTGTTATATTTTGTTTTGTTTTTTTACTATTGAATTATTTGAGATTTTATTCTGAAGATCAGTAGGAGACAGCTAGAGGAGCATTGAAAAATACTCAGAGTTTCTTGGCAGGCTTGTTTTTTTTTTTTTATCCATAAGAATGAAAGAAAGCACATAACCCTTGAAAATCCTGCTGTATTCTGTCTTCCTCACATTTTTACTATGCCAAATAGGAAGAAATACCTGTAAATTGATCATGTTCGTTTCTAGGATGCATACCTAGGATCCATTCGTGTTGATCAACAAGACAGATTTCCAGGCAGACATAATTTTTGCATTGTGTATATAGCAACATCCTCTTTGGAGGATTTGTTTTTAGGAATTTTAGGACAAGTCAATGGTTTTCTGCAAGAGACATCACTAAGAGCATTAAATAAAATATATCTTAGTAGTAAAAGATTTCTCTAACATCAAAGTTTGTTTCATTCATATAGTTTTGTGTGAGCTGTTCTGTTTGGATAGGACTAAAAGTGTTTTTCAGATGAGCATCCCAAGAAAAGGTATCATTCCAGCATCTGACACAAGTATAGTTCAAGGTCTTTTTTTCATTCCATTAAGATCTCAAGAGGGGTGATGCTCTCCTGTTTTTCTCAATATCTTTCTATGTGTAGCAGCTTCAGTTTTGAATACATTTTATTAATTCATTTTCACATGTCTTCTAGAGGAATGTGCATATCTTGAGAAACATGACTAATTGTTTAGTATTGAGATTTCTCATTTCCTAATACTGGAAACAGTCACATTTCAAGCTGTTCTTTCTCTTACACAGATTTATCTTTATTTTGTACCACAGGTATCATGAACAATGCTTGTTTAACATTGACAGTGGCAAATGTTTAGACTTCAGTTAAGTTTTCATTGTAAATGATGTTACTATTTTTAGCCCACCTAGGTTATTTGGACTGAAGAAGCAAAGGAGGTGGCATAGAAAGTTGGAAGAATAAACCCTATTGTGTTCCTTACTCAGTTTCTTCTCTCCTGCTCACTTTCTTGGATTCAGTTCCTTCTCTTTGTTCTCCCCCACAACCCTTCTCTTCCCTTGTAAATCCACTTGAATGGAGGAATATTTTCTTTGTAGAGCAGGAAACTATTTCCAGATTTAAAGGAGGATAGTCTGGAAAACCCATGGGAACAATAGATACTTCAGAAAAGAAAACAGAACCCTCTGTTATTAGTACAATTTTGTGCCAAGACTAGAATTAAATATCTTGAATTTGTGGGGAATGAGCTCTCAGCTGAAGGCTTGCTCATCTGGTCTCTTTTATCACCTAGATGCCATCACCTTGACTTTGTTAGCTCCTCAGAGTGCGGGCACCTTTGTTGTCACCACTTCTGAGGATAAAACTTAAAAAAAAAAACCTGATCCATTAATAATGTTCATAAAGCTGAAAAATGTCAGTAGAAGATCATATTTGTACCACAACTAAATATACTTGTATTAAAGCTAGTGCTCCCCATTTACTGATAATGGAAGGATGTTTTGTGACATTCTTTTAAAGACAGTTACTAATGAGCCAAAAAATTAGCTCTTCCACCTCTTGCATATACGCATGGGTGCTGATCTAGCTACAGTTATTTGGATACCTGTATAGGCCATTTATTAACCTCACTCCATGTCAGGTGGGGTGCCCTGTCACAGGAGCCATCACCTTACTTAAGCTGCTTGTTTGCATGCACGGGTCTCAGCTGAGGTAGCACTCAGAGGAAATCTGAAATCTGCCGAGGGCTCCTCATGCCAAGCAGAGTGTTTTATAGGATTGTGAAATGGTGTGGAGGAGTTAGCGCTGGGTCTGTGGATAAACAAAGACATCCTGTCTCCAGATCTTTTAGTAAGTAGCTTTCAGAAGCCCCAGTATCAATTAAAAAATGAATCATTTGTCTGTGTTTAATATAACTTTCAAGGTTTGAAATAGAGTCAGGCTGAAATATTGTCCTCTAGCTGTTTACTTAGGGAACCCTTGTAGCTGAGATAAGCGTTAGACAAGGCACAGAGCTTACCTTTGAAGTTTTAAAGAAGAGGAAGATTTCAAGCTTTAAATGTGACCATGTGACCACATGAATCAGTCACTACCCAATCCTATTTTGCTCTTCCAAGGTTTTTTGAGTTTTGTTTTGTTTTTGAAGTTAGGAGCCCTCAGCATGTGTGTGCCAGTGTGTTTGAGGGGACATGTGTATGTATGTGTGCTGTGCTCATCTGCCAGAATAGATTCCCCAGAAAGAGTGCTGCAGAAATCCAGCTGCTTTTCCATTAACAGCCTTGATTTCCAAATGGACTCCAGGAGGATACTTTCTTGAGCTACCTAGGGATAACTAGCCAATCCAAACTATTTCCTTTTATATGGTTGGCTGTGTCAGCTTTCGGCCAATGGAGTATAGCCTTCTTCCTATTATCATGTTAATCACCCATTGTTGTTTTAGCCTAGAAAGCCTTGCCTAAGCAAACACACACTGGTACAGAATTCATGGAATATGCCGAACATCCATAGACTGGTGCATTTGTTATTATGGTGTTACAGCATGTTCATTAACCTCCAGCAGGCTACCTTGTTGCCACTGATGACATGGGAAGTAGTTAAGCTCTTGGTAGCACCTAATTTGTTCTGTCCTCAGCAGGTGCTTGAGGAAATTGGATCCCATGCTCAGAGGGGGTGACAGCAACTTCTCTGTTTAACTCAAAACTTCTGACTTATTACTGCTGCCCTAAAAATGGGGTTCTATACCTGGGTGTGGGGTTGAGGCTGAAGAAAAAGTAACGTGCATCTAAAATTACACAAAAAGTACCCCAAAAATATTTTCCTTCGAAAGGTTAAGAGGGTGTTGTGTACTGAGTCAGGTTTCTCAGTGCTGTTGGCTTGGGGTTGTCTTCCATCCCTCAGCTCCCTGAACTTGTGCCCAGCACCCAGAGATTTCATGTGTGTTCAGCTGCCACTAGCTCTGGCTGTGGGGATGCAGACCTCATGCTTGTGCCTAGTGGCAAGTGTTGCAGTAAGAATTATTCTCCAGAAAGAAGTAGGCACAAAAGGCCCAATTTTTCTAAATTACACGTCAAAAGATGTCTATTTAAATTGCGTATTCTCATGCAGTAAATAATCATGTACCTCAGACCAAAGCACCGTACTCCTGCTTTGGGAAATAGGAGTTTTTCCAAGTGTAAAAAAGCTTAGCCTTCATGCTTTTTGGTTCTCAGTTTGGCTTTTTTTTCCTGAGTTGGATGTCTAACTTATCAACCTGCATTTTAATTTCTGCAATGGTTTCTTGGATTTTTTGCACAAGTTGCACAAGTATATGCCATGTTGCACAAGTATACGCATCACTGTAAATCTGAGTGCAAACCCCATTTTCCCTATTTGAATAAATGGTTCATGTAATTGCCTCTTCACACTGTCTCCTGACTTCTGCAGCTAGGCCTCCCTGGTATGACTTTGAGATGGAGAAAATATAAACAGATTGTACTAGGAAACAGTTCTTTATGGTAATGCAATTTTTTAAGATTTCTGATTGGAGACCAATACAAAATGCATTTCTTTCCTTTGCTTCCCCAAATAACTATAGGTATTCTGCCTACTCTATTTTGAGTTTAATGAAAGGTGGAATTTTTTGAGAAAGTTGATCTTACTCTGAAAACAGTTACTCTTCTGTCTTTTATTTCACTCTGGGGGAATTTTACTGCAGTGGGTTAAATGACAGGAGCAAACTCATTATGGCTCATGTACTCAGTCAGATTTTCAAGTATTGTAACTTGAAATTTTTAAAGTTGAAATTAAAATTTCTCCTAAAGCAGGTTGTTAATTAGAGATTGTGTTTATGGTCCCAGAAAAGCCTGGCCCGGGGATATATGAACAAAAAAAGCCTCAGTGGAGGAAATTTGAAGCATGTAACATGCTATATTCATGATCACATTTGCCTTATGCTACAGTGCAGTTTTCTCTAATCTCTTTTTGGTTATTAAACAGAAAAAGACCTATCAATGCATCAAGTGCCAGATGACCTTTGAGAATGAGAGAGAGATACAAATCCATGTCGCTAACCATATGATTGGTAAGACATTCTTTACACTAGGCCACTCATTGGCTGCTTGTGTTTTGCTACTCTTTGACATTCACTATTTTAATAACTTGTTAATATTCATGATGTAATTTATTTTTTTATTTTTCAAGGAAAATCATTTTGATGTAATGATTCTTCACTTCAAAGCTTTTTAAATATGTGGTTATAAAAGTGTTACTGCTGAGCTTTTTTCCTTATCCTTTTGAGTCCTCATGTAACATTTTCATTTATATTAAAATCAAACTTTTGACAGTATCTTCCATTTGATAGCATAAATTTCTCTCTATCTGTGTAAAAAGTACTTGCCAGTTGTCAACCACTTAGGAGCAATTATGTTTCAATTTTGTATGTCATGACATTGAATAGATGTAACTGCTAGCATTTTCCCAGCTAAGTGTGGTGGATTCCTGAGGAACACTGTCAAAACAAAACACTTACAGAGTTATTTCAGCGGGTTTTTTCTACTTTTTCCTACAATTCTGGACTTCAGAAAGTTCAGCTTTTAGACATACAAGTGTTTTAAAAATCAGTGTTTTCTGCCTTCTATGACAGTCCTGTCGCAGGAGTTGATAAAAGCATTGTTGTAACCTGATGGGTGTATGTCTGCTGCAGCTGTATGATTGCTTCTCTAATGATCACAAAGAAAGGTTTTTGCATGGACAGATGTTATAAATACATGTGTTGGCCCAAGAGGTCAGTTTATTTTGATGCATAGACCACAAGAAGGTACTTACTCATGCCACTGTAGGCATGTGTTGGATGAGACCCTTCAAGGACCCGACAGTGCTCTCTGTCTCGCGCATTCATATGCAGCACTTATCTCCCACAAGCATAATGGTTTTCCTTCAGCAATTTTACATTTAGAAAATTATTCTCCCATCAATTCAGGTATGTATCTCCTATAAGCTTTGAAGTGGATTATGCATAAATACCAGAGAGAGAGAAATATGGACTGACAGCCTTCAAGCCCCCACCCCCAAATGAAAAACATACATGTCAGTCACAATAATCTTCATCCAAGAGCCAGGCAGGAGTTTTAAGTTAATGTCAAGCAGGTTAAGATAAAGATATCTAAAAATGTTTGCTTTTGTAGCAGGTGTTAATGTAATCTCTTGTTTGCAAGCTTGAAGAGTGAGATCCTTGTTAATTGGACCATAGTGATTTCATGTAGCTCCCTCCTCAATTTTAAGAAAGAAATCCTTAGCAAGCCTAGCACTTGTTTCAACTTAATTTTTGATCCAGTAGCTAATAAGTGATTTTTAAATACAAAGGTCATGAAATGCTGAGTTAAGGTTCTGCTTGATTCAAGAGGGGAATAATTTGTTTTCCTTTGGAAAAATGCAATTTCTTCATTTTCCAGTAACTGATATGTGAAGTTTATTTATGTATATGCTCATAATAGTGCTGTCTGGAATAACATACAATTTACACACTTTCTTACAAAGTTCTTAGCAACACTGGAAAACAACAGGTGTAGAAGGCATAGGAGGCTCAGAAAATTGTGGTCCTGCTATTTGTGCAGAGTGCGCCCATTGCTTCCTCAAAGCTGTACAGCAGTTACTGCAATACTTGGAGGAACTCTGTATAGTACAAAGGTGCTATGGGCCCAGTTCTGTACACCTAGAACATTGTAAATACCAGGATGTGGTAAGAAAATGTGTGATAATTCCGTGGTGGTATCATATCTTCATGTTGCTTTGCTGAGGTACAGTCTGAGGATGTCCATGAAGTTAAGGTCATCACTGCTTTTAATGGTTCAGTTTAGGAAAGAACAAAGTGTAGAAACCTTTAATATGGAGACAAACTTCTTCCCACTCTGGGCATCTTGGTTCACAAGGCTCCTGGGCCCCTTCTCCTCCAGGACATGCGACTGCTCACAAAAAAAGGTGTTTCCAGTGAGTTTGCTCATTGGTATTTGTTGGTATTGGTTCTATACTGGGGAATACTGAAGGGAAAAGGAGAGACTGAATGTCAGCATTTCTCAAGCAATAAATGCTGTGCAGATTTTTGGTGTTAATTTACATAGTCCTGAGTTAGTAACGGTAGGGAGGGTGACTAACTGGCCCTGCTTCTTGCTCCTGTCCCCTTTGATCGTAGCCTGAGGGCTTTGTTCCCTTATTCAGGCCTTTGGACAGACTGGCACATGCCTCCTTACTGCTCAGGCTGGTTTATCACTGATAAGGGGTGCAAGAGTTTCCCTTCTCTGTGTTAGACCAAGTCTAGCCAGATGGGCAGTGAGAGAAAGAAGCTAATATAGCTGTATCTGCAGGTCTAGTTCACAGGAACTATTAATGTCATCAGTGTCAATTTAAGATCTACAGATGAGGATTTGTTTGTGCTGGGGGGGGCACTGAGATCACAGGGTGAACATACAGGTGTTTGGGAGATATGAGGAGCTTGCTCTCAGACTGTGTGTCCTTAGGAGCTTAGGACTGGCCTCGACTCAATGAACTTGTATCTGTCTAAAGTTAAGGTGTCTGGTTTAATATAGTCATTGAGATGCTGTCTGGGGAAAATGAATGATTGATACCAATCTAAGATAAGAGTTTGAGTAGGATAAGCATTTCCAGGGAGAGATTTTTATCTCTCTTCTGAATTTGAGGAGAGCCAAGACAATGAAGTTAACCTTGACATGTAATTTTTAGGTAAAAAATCCCTTGGCTTTGATAATCCAAGACCCCTCAGCAGCACTTTCTTCTCATACTTTGAGAAACACAAAATCAATAGATAAGATGTCCTAAGCACTTGCTTACAGTTTTATTCTGCTCAAGTGACTGTCAACAAAGGAATCCCTGCTCTGTAGCAGCAATACCTCTTAAGTAGTGGTGTCTGTAATATGATTAAAGAATCCAATTATTTCTGACATCATAGTATTAAAAACTGAATCCAGTTAAATTGGCTGTACCTCCCTCTTCAACCTCTCAGATTCTCAGTCTGGAGTTGGAGGCCCTGTTCATAATTCTTGGAGGTAGGGGGTTTATTTTTTTCAAAGCAGTATGCAGGGAATTTCCAGTGCTACTCCCACACACCGCTTTGAAAAATTACCCTGCTGCACTCTAGCCCTTCATATCCTGTGCACAAACACAGAGGCACATTGGGTCCTTCACGGGGTCCCCAGGGAAGGAGCAGGCTGGATCCATCCCCAGAGGAGGGAAACGGGAGATGTTTTGTTTCAGTTTACGCTGGGGCCTGCAGGGGGGCTCTATGCAGCAGAACAGACCTCCTCAGCTGGGGTTAGCCAGGAAGGGATCTATTTCGGAAAGTTTTCAGCTGTGGGGGTAGTTCGGGTTGGAATTTTTAGAGAGCGGTGGTCTTTGAAACATTGCACCGATTGGGGCTCCTTTGAAACATTTCCATGCCCACAGAAAGGGGATCCCCCTTTGAAACATTTACAGGCATTGGGGAGTCCACCTGGGACTATATCAAAAACTTTCAGTAGTTCTTGCTGCCTCTGTACTTGCTTACCTCCTGTTGCGCTGACCTGGCAATGTTTAAAGCTTCTCCCCCTTATCTCCCCACCTACCTCTGCCTCTGATGTGCTGTCTCTATTAGATGCAGGGGAGGATGGGCATGCACAGCCCCGGGCTCTACGGGGGGCACTGAGCAGCCATGGCAGCAGCCAAAGTGTGGAAAGCTGTCAGTGCAGCCTCTGCCCGCTGGCTGGGGGAGCCCTGGAACTTCAGTCTCCATCACAGGACCATTGCCAAGTCCCCATGTGGGCAGTGCCTGCTCCCATCCTGCACTGCCAAGGGAAATCCACTCAGAGCCCTGCATAGGGAAATAAGGATTAGGCCCAGGGTTTTCCTGATCGGTTTTTACAGCTGTGCTGTTCCCACAGCCAGGCTGGGTGCTCTAATGGATATTTTTCAGGGTGCACAAAATTCCACAGGCTTGTTGTCCAGGTGGGTCAGGTTGCCCTTATCAAGGGGAAGCGCATTTGGATCCCTGCCAGAGTTCTCAACTCTTTGGGCAAGAGAAGTGGACACAGCAGCACTTCTCTCTGCCTCAGTTAGATGGGGGATGTTTTCCATTTAATGTTCAAAGAAGATGAGCAACTGTCCCAACTCTTCTTTCTCCATTCTCTGAGAAAGTCTCCTGGCAAATGTGCATAGGAAGCTAAACTGGGGCTTGGTTACT
This sequence comes from Coloeus monedula, assembly GCF_965178545.1. Lineage (NCBI taxonomy): Eukaryota > Metazoa > Chordata > Aves > Passeriformes > Corvidae > Coloeus > Coloeus monedula. The sequence continues at coordinate 8,155,125 of NC_138793.1, read as the reverse complement.
GCTGGAATAGGGTAAAAAGTGATTTCTGGTTTGTGCTCTAACACTGGGATTGCTGTAACATTCCTCATGCCTCCAGCTCCAAAGGAATGTAAGCATTTGTGGGCTCATGAGAGGCTGTCCTGGTTCTGGGAGCTCAGCAGAGCCCTGCCCCGGTGCCGCTCCTGTCCTTCCCCGTGGAATTGCCAGCGCTCCCTGCCAAGATCCACGAATGAACACTGGTGAGCAGGGGAGGAGGGGCGCAGGCTGGATGTGTTTGTGATGTGAACATGAGGCCCTGTTCGTGCTTTGGGAGCCGCTGGGGACAGAGGGGAGTGCTGAAGGGAAAGCTTCCAGAAGTCACTGTGAAACTGTTCCGTGGTCCAGTTCTTGAACTGCAGTCTGGATAAATTCCTCCCTGTTTGATGGGATGGTGTTGACCAAGTTAAACACCGTGTTTGGGAGAGTTTTCTGAGTACTGCCCCAAGCCACAGCGTATCATATACATTGTGTGTAATGTAGGACTCCAAGGATCTTAATTACCTTTCCTGCCCTTAGAGATCATGTTTCAAGTTCTGGAAACACTCTGCCAGAATTAAACACAGAAGGGAAAACATCCATCCACAGTTACATTTCTTTCAAATGCATGCAAGTATTTGAAACAAAACAATGGCCAACTACAGGTTTGTTATTTTGTTAACATTTTAAAATAACATAATATTTTAAAATAACAAAGGAAGCTGGGTATTTGGAAAAGGTCAAACTGCTATAATAACTACAGAAATAATTTTCTAAAAAGCAGCAATTTAAAAAGCTCATTTTATGTTTGGAAGAATTAGCAGTTGATACCAAGCTCAGTCACTGAGATGAAACCAGTACAGAGGTAAAGGGGTTGAGATAGTACTCAAAATCAAGCGTAAATCAATATATTCCCAGCTATATTTTTAATTTCTGTTTAAAAATTGAAGCAAACAGCTTTATCTTTTGGTATGTTTTATGGTGTTCATAAACTTAGATCTTAACAAAGTTGCTAATTTGTATATTATATGAATAAAAATTCTGACTCATCTTGTGTGGTCTTCAACTCCTTCCTGTCACAGTAGATTCTGAGTGCATGTGTATGTGACAAGGATGTAGGTAAGGATCATTTTTGCAGAACTGACTTTATACATGTGAAGAGACTTAGCCCTGGGCAGCTCTGATGAGGATGTGAAGCATCTCTTATACTCAGGCCTGACTTTGTGAAGTTTTGTTCCTTGTTTTCATTGAACTGAGGGCAGTTAATGCTTCTCAGGATCTCTCTTATAATAAAACATATTCTATTTTACATGAAATAAATGTCGTCAATATTGGAAAAAGGGCAGCTTTAATTCTTGTAAAATTCCTATTTCTACAGACCTAAGGACTTCTGTTAGTTAAAGCATATACATGGTAGCAATGATGATGACATTGTAAGGCATTATCTTAGTAATAGCTTTCAGGCATTAAGGCAAATAAAAATGTGCCAGATTGTTTTTGAAGCATTACTTGCAAATTATCAACAGGAACATATTTCTGGACTCAACAGCTGAATGTGTGAATTAATTATGGACACATTAGGAACTCAGAAATGGTTTTTTTAACTTTGATGTTTGTAAAGCATATTTCAAGTAATTGCTCTTTTAATGCAGAATTGAAGGTACCACCTTCATATATTTACCCGGCACTTGCTTCAATATCCAATTCTGTGTGGATTTGCCTTAATGAACAATATGTACTAGGCTTTCATTTTGCAGTGCCTGCCTGTTGAGAAAGACTAATTTTAGAAAAGAAATGTTAAGTGTACTTACCTTAAAAGATTGACACATACGTGGATGTATGTGGATGTATGAATCTCCCTCCACACGTCTCTAGGAGTCTCAATCCCAGGGACTGGCTGGGGTCCTGCTTGTGCAGGCTTTGCCCAAGTGGAGCTTGCTGCTGTCTCGGGCTCCTGGGCACAGGCATCTGCTCATACCAGTAAGGGTCTCCTGTTATTTTGCCCAACTGTAAGCCCTAGGTTTGTTTAAAAGGCACGCTTTTTATCAGTGTAGTCACACTGAAAGCCAAGTTGCCATTGCTAATAGACAGAAGCAGCTCCCTCTACTTCAGTATAAACAAAATTTGCCTTAATATAATCTATTACTTAGTTGGTTTCTTACCTCAAAACATTGTGTTTTCACTCTTCCTTCCTATTTAAGGCTGGAAAATTGATTATCCAAAATCTTAATAATTTTATCCAGTTGTCCTGTGCCAATGTGGCCTCCTGCAATTGTTATCTATGGGTATTTGTTCACACAAATTACACCATTTAATGAGAATGTATTTTGTTTTACTTGTTTATCGGGAAAGAAATAGCATTTTCCTTAATGTATTCATTCACATATTCCTTTTGCATTTTTCATTTCATTTACAACTTGGTAATAGTAGTTCAGTTTTCACTGACATTTTTATAGCTGCTATGACAACATTCCGTTTTTGCATGATACATGCATAATGGGCAATGATCGCAGTGTTACATTGCTTTCATTCTTTCTTAACTGTGTTAAGATTCCTTACAGCCTCCAAACTCAATTTTCATATGCAGCGATGATTACACCTGTTTAAACATTTTCCTGGTAGTTTCATATTTATTCATAAAGGGAATAGTTGATAAAACACCTTTTCTGCAATCAGTCTGAGTTTTAAGTGTGATATTTCTTCAAAGTTATCATTAGCAAGCACCTCAGTCTAGTCCCAGCCTTTCAATATCAGCTAGGCAGTGTAGCAAAAAATGCTATTTTCAGTAAACTTTACCTTGTGTAGAAATAATTTTTCTGAATGTGTAACTTGGTCTTCATTTTATTAACTTTATTAACCTTGAAAACTGTTGTATGTTTGTATTTAAAAGTCTGCAGGGATACTTTCTGCCTTATTCTCAGATATTTTATATGCGTATGGCCATGTATTTCTAAGTTCACAAACAAATTTCTTAGCCCCTCTTTGCTAATCTTGAATCTGGAAGAGAAAGCAAGTTCTCACCATATGGGGCTTGGGTTCTCTCTGCAGATGGTGAAATGACTCTACTTTCTGGTGGAGAGGTCAGCACCCCTCTGTGTCCTACTTTTGAGGAAAAAACACCAGAATATTTCTTGGGGGTGGAAGAGGGAAAAAACCCACCACCATTCCTAAGTGCAGTCTTCAGACTTCACATAAATAGTGTTTTCAGGACATTGTTCACCTCACATGAATTGTGGGACTAATGTCTCTATTTTTTCTGTCCTTAAAATTTAGGTGTTGATTTCTTTGTGGGAGCTTATTAGCAGGTAACAGTTTTTCCTGGATAACGTAGATGTTATCCCCATTTCTTCTTTATTTACTGGTTTGAAAATATCTGGTACCAGTACCCCCTTTATTCGCTGATGGAAAACTTAGTGTCTTTTTCTGAAAAATAGATGATATATGAGAAGTGAATAAAGAACAAAGGAATGAATGTTTAGTGAAGCCGGAAAACCCCCGTACTTGGGTTAGCTAGGAATTAGCTTTGGCAGAGTTATAAATACTCTTTTTACCTCTTTGGGGAAACCTAGACAAGGTTCCAGACTGTTTCCAGTAATAGGAAAATGAGAGGAGAATGTATTTAATATCAGTAATCTATAGTTAAATTCCTTTTCTGCTGATAAAGTTCTGGATTTTGCTCTTTCTGAATATCTGTTTCAATATTCAGCACTTTTGAGCGCTGAAAAATGTTTATTTTTCCTCTTTTGATTGCAGAACAGCCCTCTGGTGAATCAGTAAGGGTACTGGTGTACATATGCTGAACCCTAGCTCTAGTTATCAGAGAAAAAGAGTTTGTTCGTATGTTAAAGGTCCAGCTTTGTACCTCCTGTTACTGGGTGACTTCAAAGTGAGACAGTTGGACTGTTGCCTGTAATTATAGTTCAAGCTCAACAGCATCCTTAACCTCGAGGAAGATTTAATCTGGTCAAGAGGTTACCAACTGACATGGCCCTTAAAAATTATTCTGTTTTGTGATAGCTGGCAAGCAAGTCAAATCAGACACAGCCCTCCCTGCATGCTCTGTCTGTTTGGGGTACTGGCATCTTTTTTTAATTTGTGGAGGAAAACTTTACTACTCTGAGGATCCTCACAATTGATCCCCATGAAGGAAACCCAAGTAAACTTTTTAAACGCTTGTACCTTTCTTTTTTGTTTCAAGACTCCTGGCACAGATAAAGCCTTTGCACAACTGGTCTCTGCAGATGTGCTGCTTCCTTGTCAGAGACTTTGTTCAATTTATTAGTAAATTTTGACAGCTTTGTGCCTTTTTAAGAAACTGAAGGGTTTTAATTGTATATTTTGACTTGGCAGATTTATTGTTGTGCCATTTTTAAAATTAAATTTCTTGTTTAGTGGATTGCACAATAAGCTTGAGGAAGGGGACTTCTGGTTGTCCCTGCCAGACTTCCCTGTGGTAATGTCAAACTCTAAAGAAATGGGAAATTATGGTTTTTTAAGTGAAAAAAGTTTTGTCCTGCAACAACTGAAGAAACCCAAAGAAATCATGTGTGAATACCAGGATCTTCCAAAGAAGACAAAGCTCTGTAGCAGGCCAAAACACCTCACTGTAGTTCCATAGTTGTCTTTTTCACCCATTTCGTAGAATCATAAAATCATTAGGTTGGAAAATACCTCCACGATGGAGTCCGGCCTTTGACCGAACACGACCTTGTCAACCAGACCAGAGTGCACTGAGTGCTACGTCCAGCTGGTTTTGGAATATTTTCAGAGGTTGTGACTCCACCAGCTCCATGGGCAGCCCATTCCAATGCTTACCCACCCTTTCAGTGAAAGAATTCTTCCTGATGTTCAACCTGAATCTCCCCTGGCACATCTTGGGGGCCATTTCCTCTTGTCCTCTCTGTTGCCCGGGAGCAGAGGCTGACTCTCTCCTGGCTGCACCTTCCTGTCAGGGAGTTGTAGAGAGCAAGAAGGTCCCCCCTGAGCCTCATTTTCTCCAGGCTGAGCCCCCCCTGCTCCCTCAGCTGCTCCTCATTGGACTGACTCTCTAGATACTTCACCAGCTCCGTTGCCCTTCTGTGGTCAGACTTCATCCCCTCAGTGTCTTTATTGAATTGAGCGGCCCAAAACTGGACACAGGACTCGAGGTGTGGCCTCAGCAGTGCCCTGTATGGGGGGACAATCTCAGCTTTGTGTTCTGTAGTTTGTCCTGCTGCCACAAGCCCAGGGACAGATGGAGTGAATGCGGTGCAGACCTCATGGGGAGGAGCTGAGCCTTTTTGCCTCCTGCTTCCTGTAGGAAGTGGCCAAAACAAATTTGGTCCAGTCTTTTCCTCTTTGGCACCTCCTGAACTGGTGGAGAAGACTACAAAAGATGGCACTAGGTAGGAAGCACACCCTGCTGATGCGTTTACATCACTACTTTAGTCAGTCACAGCCTGCTTGGGATTTAATCCTGCCTTCAGCTGCACATCATCCATCATCTGGTGGATAGCAAAGACCTTAAAATGACCAAATCTTTTGATCATTGTATGTGTAACTGGGAAGTGTTTAGATTTTTTGATGACTTTATCCTGTTCTGTATTCACAGAGAAGTTTTTTAGCATGGCTCAGGCTAGGCAGGGCCTTTGGTTGTAGGTTTTGCTGCAGATAGAGTTTGGGTGTTTTAAAGGATCAGCATCAACTAGCACCGCTGGTGTGTCCTCTGTTGTTATGTTTTGCACGCATCAGCTATTGTATATTATTGGGGTATGGACAAATAGTTCTTAAACCCCATGACTGTGAGTTATATCCAGGAATAAATATTGGCAACAAAACTTAAATGATGAAACCTCATGGAATGAACAGTAACTGATTCAAGCTGGGCCGGATATAGATAGCTAAAGTTGAAGGGAAGAAAGTATTCCAGTGACATTTTTCTCCTTGTTTAACTTTCTAGTTAAGAAATTCCATTTTTATCCCCCTTTTTCTTAAACAAACAAACAAACAAAAAACCCCAAAAGATCCAAGCAACTTTTGATTCAGCATTTTTTAAAAAATTTGTGATTTGGGGTGAAAAGAAAAGGAGAGCAAATCAACCTTCCCTATGCCTTTAAAATATTTTTAAACTGGTAGTAGCTGTGCCTTCACTTATAGAACATCAGTGGAGCGAATTTCCTTTGAAGACTGATTCTAATGTGCCAGGAACTGAAGTCAACAATGTGTTAAAAATGAATGATGAACTTCCAAGGGATGGGGAATTTAGATAATGAAATGTTATTTGCTTAATTTACTTTAAGTAGCATTTGAAAATCTAGATGGACAATTTAACTTTTTTAAAATATAGGCCTTTTTAATTTACATACCTTTTGACTTAGTTCAATGAAGAAAAATTTAAAAAACACAATGAAAAACAATCTATAACTTTTTTTCTGTAATTACAAGAATCCAAAAATAATGGCCTGGCATTAAAGTCTGTAGTTATTTTATAATTTTCTCTTGTCTCTTAAAAAAAAAAGGAATCATATTGTACTACCACATAGTTATACAGAAATCCAACACTATAAAAATACTTGAGGTATTGCAAAAGTTAAATATGTTATTAAAGCATTATTAAAAGGAAAGCTAGGTTCTCTTCATGTTTTCACTGAAATTTGTAAGGATTTTTTTTGGTAGTGTTATTAGTTTTTGTTACTTGTTAGTGTTCAGCAGTTAGGGTATCAGGGAGATATTTCTTGTAAATCATTAAGTACTGAGTGGTTTGTGGTTTGTGCCCTTGTAGTCCCTGCAATCTAAACATCAGTCTGCAATTTTGAAGAAGAGACATATGTCATGGAAGCTGGGAGACCAGATTTCAGCTAAGACAAAAGTGTGGCTCTGTTACCTCTAGAACTCTGACTTGATACTCTTTTATTAATAATAAGTGAAAATACTGAGGTTTGATTTCTCCTTCCAGTGGAAATACTACTACATCATAAACGTACAAGGTGTAATTCTATCTATCTTCCATCTTTGTTCTTGTTTGAACATGACTTACCAGGAAAAGAACTCCAGAGACCCAAAATACATATTTTAAATGGCCTAGTCAATAGTTTTCCCATTTTCTGAAGGCTTAAATGGGGGAAGTGGCCGCCATTTGCAAGCTAGCAATACAGTAAAAGCACATCATTGTACACAGCATTTTATTTGGACAGCTGTATAAAAATGGCAACACACTGTGAAATCCATTAACAGCAAAACATGTTAAATTCAGCAAAATGCATCTCATGTGGAACACTGAATAACAAATTATAGTCTGAGTTTTACTAGCTGGTTATCAGAGTTTGTCTTGAATGAAGAAAATTGAATTTTTTTTCCCTGCATCTGCCTGTTATAACAGTGAACGCTGTATAGTGGGTTTTGAAACTAGTGTGCACCTGTAAATTCTTGCCCCACAGACTCTTCTGCAAGGTTTTTGCAAATCTAAATATCCCCGAGGATGCTAAAAGGGGGCAGTTTTCACTCAGACAAGTATCTCTTACTGCATGTTGGGTCCCACCTGCACTCACTTGAATTACTGGGTTCAGAAACATTTGTAGGGGTAAGTTCTAGGGGATGAACGAGTAAGAGCTCGAACTGGGAATAAATGCATCCTTCCCCCTTGTCCCCCTGCTGTGCCAGCAAGAACCGCAGTCTTACCAATCAAGAGCAGGTCCTTTGCCTCATGAGGGATTTCCATGGGTGGATTTTGCTGTGCTGCATGTAGTAAGACTTTTCACAGTAAATCAATAGCATTTAAAAATTCAAAACCCCTCTCCAAAGTATTTTGCATTTCCATTGTTTGTACTGTTTAACTAGGAGATGTTGCTCATCAAGATAGGATGCCATTAAGTATTCTGGTAGAGAAAGAAAAAATGAGTTTACTCTTGCCTGGTAGAAAATGAAACAGCCATGTTAACTTTAGCTCTAATCATGAGATTAGAAGTCTAATGGGGAATTATATCATTTTCACTCTTCAAAGCCAGCATCAGTGACCTTTGGAGAGTTTTAACTTTAACAGCCTAATGATTTCTCCTCTAGAAGATGGAAAAAACAGTCCTTTCCTTGACAAGGAAATGAAAAGTGGATGAAAAAGGCAAGCACAATAACCGTATGCTGGAGCAGGCTAAACGACTTTTAGTTATATTCAGTACAACTTGTGTGAGATGGTTTCCAGGCTTTATTATCCAAGCCACTGGCTGCTCTGAAGGGAGACAGATAAATGCAAGGCAGAGCCTTGGGGCTGGGGGACAGTGTGGGGACAGCCCTGCTCCTTCACCCCGGTGGCCCGTGGCGGTGACAGCTCTGACCAGCAGGGCTGAGAGTGCACACCACGCATCCTGAGCAGGTCCACTGTTGTGTGGGGCTTGTTTCCTGTGCTAGAGCACTGGAATTTCTTGTTCCAGTTCCTGTTTGCCGTGTTTGCGAGCTCAGGCTGTTGCTCTTTTGCCAAGCTGGCAGCACGTGGGGGGAACTTCCTGCACAGGGGATGTAAAAGCGATTCTCTGATTCTTCCTCTGCAGCCATTGGGAGATAAAAGCCAGGACATCAGGGACTGTAAAGAGGGAGCCAAATTATATTTATAATATTAAAGTGAGTGCATTTGTGGTTTTGCCGTTCTCCAGGGTTTTTCATAAGTAGAAAAACATGAATTAGCATTTTCCATTTCCATATATTGACTGGAAAAATAGCCTGCTCTCAATTAAGACCTATAGCTTTTGGGATGTATGCAACAATTTTATAAAATATTTACAGCAAAATTTGCATTTTACATAGTATTACAGTTTTTCTTGTGTTTAGTAGAAAGGACTTAGGCCTAAGAGAGGAAATTCATCCAGCATACCAAAAGGGAAATATATCTAAAATTAGATTGTTAGTATTCACAACAAGGAATGTCCAGTGCTGACTGTTACCTCCAGTAATTACTGAAGGTCACTTTGCCCCCCAGCTATTTGTTACAGCCGCTGCAAGTACCGTGCTCCCTGTGCAGAGCTATCACTATCCCTTTAAAACTGCCTTTGGAAGCGATTGGAGCTTTGTGCTAGACAGATAAGTAGAACATTTTTTACCAAATGTAAATGCGCACTGTAAAGAACATAGCTATTTCCTGGATAATTTGCAGTTGTATATTTTATGTTAATTTCACCGAAAATATTGCACCCCTGCCAGGTTTAGTAGAGGCTCACTGTGATATGAATAATTTCTAGCGAATCTTTTTTTTTTTTCTTCATTTAAGATTTGGCACCTTTTTAAGATTTTAATAATAGCAACAAGGAGGAAGATTTAGAACAAGTGAAACATTAGAGCCAAAGAAATTCACATTGAGAGCTAATGTAAAATAGCAAGAATAATTACATGGAAAACAGTTTCCACAGATGTTTTTCCTTGTAATGTAATAACTATTTACTAAACTGTTTATTTTAGGCCCTTGGTTTACAATAAAATATTTGTACATGCTCTGCTGTAATAAAAAAATATTGACAAAATACTATAGAGATTTTTAAAAGACAATTAGTATTTCCCTGTCTGGAAAGTGAACACAAGAGAAGCAGCACCAGCCTTTGCTATGCTTGCTGAGAGGAGATGCAGGGTTAGCAGCAGCATCTCTTGCAGGTTTGTCTGTGCTTGGCTCTGCTAACAGGGAGACTCTGGGCTTGTGGTGATCCAGAGGGTAACTTACTGAGGAACACGAAAGCCAACACTCTGAATAGACTGCGGAAGCATTCTTTTCCACTTCTTTGCAGTAAGAAAATCTTTATTCCCTTCCTGAGTTTTTACACAATAAGGTTATGTGTTGTCTAAGAAAAATGTACCTGTTTTAGGAGTAGGTTTAAAGTTCAGGATGCCAGAATCCTGAATCTTGTTCTGTAAAAACAGTGTGGGACAGTGACATCTCTGAAGCACTGCCTGTGGCATGTTTAAAGCTATTGCTTTATCCTGACTGAGCCACATCTGTCATACACCTAATTCATAAAGCTCCTCACACGCCTGTGGAGTCTGTACGTTGGTACACAGGGACTAACCACCTATGCAGATATAGCAGTGCCTTAGGGTGCTGAAGTCATAAATTCAGCAATACCGAAAGGTCTACAGATTATACTTTCCACACATAGTCTTAAAATGTCTATTCTCCTGTTCATGAATATATAGAAGAAATTTTGTTTTGAGGTGCCTATGGCCTTACCTTTTAAAATCTTGAACACAAGATAGTATCTTGTAAGAAACTTCAGTTCCTCTACCTGCCAGTTTCATAATAAAAGGATTTTTTTTTTTCCCTCAGAAGTTATTGTACATCCTTTACTTAACTCCAGGGTGCTGGCATGCGGTAACTTTAAAAAGAGGCCTCTAGGACAAAAGAGAAAATACCTTTAATTTCATGGATACAGATCTCCCTGTCTGTATGCATTTGAGTACCACCAGCATGTTAGAGCAACCTGAAGTCTGAGTAAAGACTGCATGGCTGGATCTGAACAGCCAACGTTTGGGAAGCAGGATGGTTTCAATATCTAGATATGAATCCATATTTAGCAGTTCAGGCTCTACTTTCAAGTAGACAATTCCCTTGAGTTTCCAGGCTAGCAAGTTGTGAGCTTTATCATTGCAGAAGAAACAGGGTAGCTGCCTTGTGGAATAATTTGAAAAATGAATTTAAAATATATCTATGAACTTTCTTTCTTGGTGAAACTAATAACACTTACCTGTTTAAAAATCAGTGGGGTGATTACACAGATTTTTGTCATGCTGGGTTCTAACATGTGCAAAAAAAGAACAGGGAAGAGCAGAAAACAGCAAGCATAAGAACTAAAACTGAACAAAAGAGGGAGCTAAGAAATCTTAAATGTTCAGTTTTAAGGCAGAATAATCATAGTTACCAGATGCCTTTCGTTGTAAACCGACTTTTTCATGCTTGGCTCTTACAAAGAGGCCAATGCACGTGAGAGGTTTGTGAGCCTTGTTACTGTCGTGCCATGTAAAGCCATCACATCCCATTCCCATGGTTTGCCCTTGCAGAACCTAACCACAACAGCTTTTTGAGAACTAAAAATTTGCTTTCCCTGTGGAAGTCTGAATAATTTAAAATCAAAATTACAATAAGAAAAATAGATGGTGTAATAAGTGCAATATTTTCTGTAAGTTACACCAAAGTTGGGTTCTTGGCTTTTAGCCTTTTCTACCTTCCTGCCCCTGCACTGTTGACACACTACAGAGTGCTGCCAGGTTGTGCAATTATTTCAGTGCAGCTCATTTTGAGTCATTGGTGGGGTCCAAAGCTAGCATTAAGGAAAACAAAGGAATTTGTGCTTGGAAGTCAGCATTGCTCTGTACACAAGAATTTCTTTATTTTTCAAGGCTGTGTTATTGTGTAAGCTAATGATTTTGTTTTTAAGTTATATTCTCAGGGGCATGGATATCCAGGATAATCAAGGATGTACTTTTAATACCGATCCTGCAATGTTAGGTCTCTGGTGGAAAAATTGGCCCAACTGCAGGGTATGAGCCTTGAATTAACCCTGTGTTGGAAGAATTGTTGATTTCCTGGTGCTGAATATATTTGTAAATTGATACATATTATCTATGTGTAAATTAGTTCCAATGAAAGTAAATTAGCCAATTCTCTTCCCACATGCATTTTAAAATGCCACTTACTGTTTATCACAGTAGAAGCCATTATCTCTGTTAGCAATTTTGAAAAATAAGTACATCTGCCAGGGTTTTGCCCTCGTTGTCTTAGCCCAGCTCACCTGCTTGGCCCTCCCTGCTTCCCCCAGCTCTGGCAGCAGGCTGGGACTCCTCTCCCTGGGAAAACCCAGCTCATAGATCTCTCTCCAGTCCAAATTTGAATGTCTTTTCAACTGAAGTGGGAGTACAGCATAGGTATGTAAAGCAGAAATGTGGGTCTGAGAGAAGAGGAGGGCATCTTTTGGAATTTTGAATTGCCTTTTTTCAGCTGTAGAGAGGAGTTAAGAAATTACATGCTTAAATTGAGTAATGTTATTGATAATTCTGCATGGAAAAGTATTTTAAGAGAGGTAGATTAAGGAGCAGAGCAAAAAAGCGCATGTAGACGAAAACTGTGAAAGGTTTGAAAATCCATGTGGTATGAATTACAATGCAGACCCTTTCAAACAGTCTCCAAAAGCATTCACCTAGTATCCCTACCATGTCCCTGCATGTAATGAAACAACTGGCAGAGAGCATTATTTTAATAAAGCATTGGCTGTTAGTGTCTCTCATACTGGATCAGGAAAAGAGTTCAGAGGAACAGATATTGCTGAAGAATCTGTCTCCAATTTTCCCTTGGAACTGTGCTTCTAGGGCTTTTAAAGGTTTATGTATTTAACATTGCAAATCTTCATTTTAGATTTTCATTTGCTGCTTGGGATTTTTATTAATTTTGCAGTGTTCATTTAAGTTGATCCAGCCCTTTATATCATTTCCAGCTTGAAATATTAGTTCAGAGATAAGCTTTGTTATTAAATGCTTAATCTTGAACACTTGTCTTATTTGGTAAGAATTATCTCTGAGAAGTAGGCAAAGAAAAGTTGATTGCTGGGGTTTTAAAGCAGCTGTAACTGGAGTAGCCCAAGTACTAGTTTACAAAGGTTGGCATCCCTTCAGTATGCCATCGCAGCAGCTGGACTTCATTAAGTGCTGGTGTTAATTACTGGGGGAGTGTTGGTTCAGTATGTGAGCAGCAACACTTGGGGTGACACACAAAGTAGGAAAAGGGTCACCTTGAAATAGAAGCTTTAAAAAACCTGGACAGGCAAGGCAGGGGTGCCATTAATTTTGTAACTGCATTTAGTTCAAAGTTTTTCAGCAAACAGTGAAATAAGCACTACTGTGCAGCAGTGAGGAATGGCTTAATTGTGTGCACCATTGAGGAGGCAGGAACGGAGGCGAGTGCTGGGGAACTTGCCCCGTAAGAAAGGAAGACGTTAATGTCGTATTTTCTGTGCGTGTTCTGTGAAAGAGAGAGAAAATTCTTTCTGTATTCTCCAGAGTTTTCAAGCCATATGCAGTATAGTTTGAGGAGGAAATATTAATAATTTCTTATACTGTAAATAGTATTCTATGGAGAAAACCTGTTAAGGGTTTGTATCTAAGGAATGTTTAGGAGATGAATGTAATGGAGAAACACATAAAACATGTGGTGGCATAAAACTACCACATACTTTCCATTGCTTGGAAATGTTGTGTCCTAAAGCTGATGACATTCGGACAAAGTGGGCCAAGTCCAGCCCTGGTGTAAGCAGCTGGTGGTGTACCCAGCCCAGTATCCCACCATGTGCTTAAGCAATAGCAAATTTTTGTCTGTGTCTTTCACCTGGCAATTGTCTGGATGTGGAGCCAGGTGCCCGGGCTGGAAAGGGTGCATGTGAGGATGCTGGAGGAGAATTAGGTTATTACATTTCCTCCTTAATTCTTCATCAGGGCTGCCGCCTGTATTTTCTACAGAAAAATCAATGCATTCTGATTCTGTAATTTCCCATGGTGCCTCGCCGGGCGCACGGTGTGCCGTGGGAGGTGACATATCCGGTCATGGCAGCTTGAACTCTTTTTTCCAGTGAAAGAATTCATTGGAATTTCACAACCTTTGCATGCTTTTGTGAAAACACTCATTTGTGTTTGTGCCAACCTGCTAATGGCGGATGCCGGGGCTTGCGAATCCCACCTACATTCGGTGCTCGTTATGGCATGGAATGTGCCGTTAATAATGCATCTGTGAAACTCAGCTGCGAGGGAGCCAAGTAATTAT